>NC_085136.1:249300018-249520751 GCF_035046485.1 Aedes albopictus
TTTTTTTGCTGTGCACCAAAGTGGATGGAGTAGATTGTGAATACCAAAAAGATGAGCCGCCCAGGATCCACTTAAGCTGCATTTTCTGGTGTTTTTGTTGCCTATTTTGCTGTCGTTGGAGCGTGTAATGTAAAAGGTGAGTCAGAATGTTTTAAAAAGCGTGAAAAGTGTGATATTTAGAGCTGCTGGAAGAAGTTTGTTTGGTCTTCAAGCTTGTAGCCGCGGTTGCTCTTTTTAGGCTCCTAATCAGCAATCGTGTTTACATAAAGGGGCATGGCGAACAATAATAATTAAGTGACACAGTACCACTGCTAATCAACATTGCTTGAATAAAAGTGTAACATTTGTATTAAAGAAACGTGGTAACATTTTGTTGTTAAGCTATATCAGTGTAGTTGAATAAAATGATCAAGCAAAAGTTGTTAAACTTTAAATAAGCTACTTGTTCCATTGAATATGTTATGTGGAATAACGGCATCTAATACGTCGGAAGCAGCTTGTATTCTATCATTATTAGAGCACTATTGGACAGATGATGTGAATACCTAAGCAACTGTCTTTAAACTTTTATACCATTGGTTATTCAATGAGCAGAAATATGTTAACCCTCTACAGGAAACCTTAAATGATGGTCCATTTCGGAAACCTGGGGTCCATTTGGACCCCAAATTCGTTCTTCTGTATCGCATGATCCTGATTTATTAGAATATCGGTGTCTTCAGTAAAGTTGTTGGGTTGGTCAAGGACTTACAGATACCGGACCGTTTAATTCGGAATTTCATATATAGGTGGCGCTAGTGAGCATGTAAGTATCCAGTATTTGAGCACATATATATCAAGATCCTGACCACATAGAATTTTGGTGTCTTCAACAAAGTTGTTTATTAGGTAAAGTGTTTACTAATGATGGGCCGTTTGTTTGAAAATTTCACACATAGATGGCGCTACTGAGTGTGCAAATTTAATATTAATATATCTCAGGATCCTGATCACCTAGAATGATGATATCTTCGGCAAAGTTGTTGAGTTGCTCAAGGACTGACAGATGCTGGTCCATTTGATTTGGAACTTGACACATAGGTGGCGCTAGTGAGCATGTAAGTATCCAGTATTTGAGCACATATATATCAAGATCCTGACCACATAGAATTTTGGTGTCTTCAACAAAGTTGTTTATTAGGTAAAGTGTTTACTAATGATGGACCGTCTGTTTGAAAATTTCACACATAGATGGCACAACTAATCGTGCAAATTTTATATTTCATATATCTGGATCTTGAGCATCTAGAAAGATGATATCTCCGGAATAGTTGTTGGGTATGTCAAGGACTTGCAGGTGATGTAGCGTTTGATTTAGAACTCCACGTACAGGTGGCGTTACTGAGCACGCATATTTCATAAATCTCATACATCGCGGGATTCTGATCAATTAGAAAGATGGAGTCTTCGGAAAAGTTAATGCGTAGGCCAAGTACTTACTGACCATGGGTCGTTAAATTTGGGAATACGCCATACGTAGATGGCATTGGTCAGCATGCAAATTGTATATGTAATATATTTCAGGATTCTGAGCTCAAAGAAACATAGTCTTCGGCAAAGTTGTTTGGTAGATCAACGACTTACAGTTAATCGACCATATAATTCGGAAATCCACATGTAGGTGGCGGTACCGAACATGCAAATCAAATATCTCATTTATCTCAGGATTAATTGCCATAACTTTCAGGTTTACCCATTTTGTTGAACTAGTTACTTTTTGCGTCGTGGCTCACGCTGTACAACATAGTGATAAGGCGCTGTCCATAAACTACGTAGACTTTTTTTCGGTCATCTCAGAACCCCCCCTCCCCCTCGTAGACTTTTGTTCATACAAAATTTTCGAAATTTGTATGGAGCGTAGACTTTTGCCAGACCCCCCGTCCCCCCCTTAGAGTCTACGTAGTTTATGGACAGCCCCTAATGGAACAATTTATGTGTGGGTATATGTTTGTTCTATTTAAATGGCAAACTTCTGGCCGTGCGAATAGCATCGTCAAACATACTCGATCTGCAAGTCATAATCCCAGTGCACAATTTCTGCGCGCACTCAGAAAAAAAACAACACTCAGTGCACACGCAGAGTGTTCACAGGGGGCTGTTCAAATATTTTGATGAACCAAACGCATATCAGTGGATCCCAAAAAAAATGCTAAGAGACATCTTGTGATATCAGAGACAAACAGACACAACAATACCACAATTTCTCACCCATGTATCTCAGGGTTTCAATTACTTGGAGACACCTGGCGTCCTAGATTTCAATAGAAACTAACAAAAATGTACTACTTCTTGACGGTTTAAAATTTTTACTGGTTTTTATTTTTCTAAAACATGTGTAAAAATGTACAAATTTCCATAAATTCTTTAATGTTTAAGCAGCAATTTATAAAGTTGCCATTGATTTTATTGAAAATAACTCCAATTTTTATGCTTTCTGGAGAAATCTGTATCAAACTTCAATAATCTGTATTTTTCTGTGCTCTGTATCTTGTTTGTATAGAAGGTAAAAAATCTGCATAATATAGAAAAATCTGTATAACTGGCATCTCTGCTTGCAGGCTTTTGTTCTATATGAGATATACGAATTGCATTCCCACTGACGCCACCTATGAGCAAAATTCAAAGTAAAACGACTCATCATTTATAAGTTCTTGCAACTTATTTGCAGAATCTTCAATTTTACTAAATAATCTGAATCGTGATGTAAAAATGATTCTAAATTTATATGCTCACTAGCGTCATCTAGTGACAGAGGTTCGAATCAAACGTCCATTATCTGTAAATTCTTGACTTACCAAACACCTTTGCTGAAGATAGTAGAGACGGTAAGAAAGTTATTAGGTCCCTGGGATATTTGAAGTTTAAAATTTGCATACTCAGTGACGAAACCTATGTGTGGATTTCCGAATCAAATTTTGCATCATCTGTAAGTTCTTGACCTATAAAACAACTTTGTCGAAAACACTATCTTTCTATGTGATCAGGATCTTGAGATATATGAGATGTAAAATTTGCATGCTCACTAGCGCCACCTATGCGTGGAGTTTCAAATCAAACGGCCCATCATCTGGAAGTAATTGAAAAACACAACAACTTTCTCGAAAGCGTCATCTTTCTAAGTGATAAGGATCCAGTGATATATGAGATACAAAATTTACATGTTCACTAGCACCACCTAGTGGTGGAATTTCGTATCAACCGGTCCATTATCTGTAAGCGATCGACTTACTGAGCAACTTTCCCAAAGACGTAATACTTCTACAAGCTCTAGATCTTCCGATAATTTGAAGACATTATATTACTAAATTGTTTATGCCAAAAAGCGCCATCTAGTGAGGAAATATCGAATTGACCAATTTACCGCCAGATGGCGCATGACTTACCGAACAAATCTGCCGAAGACATGAATATTCTAAAACATCAGAATCAAAAGATATAGAGAATTCAATTTGGGGTCCAAATGGACCCCAGGTATACAAAATCGCCCGGTTCAACTTTGACATGGAATAAAAATCAAAGTATGCCATGAAATCAACTTTATTTTTGTTGAAAATGCTTTGACATCCATGTGCACAACAGAACATGTGCTCGATGAACAAATTGAGATTTGAAATTATGAAAAGAAATCCACGTACTCCGGTGAGACTCGAACTCACGACTCCCAATTCGCTAGACGGGCGCTTCTATTCCTTCAAGCTACGGAGTCACTCGACTATCTCCGTCGCCAGCAGGCCTAGAACTGAACTCGATTCCACAATCGCACATGGTTATCTTCTTTTCACAATCCAAACCCCCTTCGGATGGGATTAGATGAACATCTAACACATTGTCTGTTGTGCACATGTATGTCAAAGCGGGAGAGGAAGTTATTTTTAATTGTCGAGAGCTTCGGGCACTGCCTTCCAATCACTTATTGGTATGGCAATTAGTGTGCAGTCGGACTCTCGACGGGTCGGTCCTCGGCCGACCGTATACGGTAAGGGTGACCGTAGCACCTTACAAATGTCAATTTCTTGATTTTGCTTTGGCTGACCAAGCCATGTGGGAAATTACACTGTTGAAAATGCTTTGACATCCATGTGCACAACAGAACATGTGCTCGATGAACAAATTGAGATTTGAAATTATGAAAAGAAATCCACGTACTCCGGTGAGACTCGAACTCACGACTCCCAATTCGCTAGACGGGCGCTTCTATTCCTTCAAGCTACGGAGTCACTCGACTATCTCCGTCGCCAGCAGGCCTAGAACTGAACTCGATTCCACAATCGCACATGGTTATCTTCTTTTCACAATCCAAACCCCCTTCGGATGGGATTAGATGAACATCTAACACATTGTCTGTTGTGCACATGTATGTCAAAGCGGGAGAGGAAGTTATTTTTAATTGTCGAGAGCTTCGGGCACTGCCTTCCAATCACTTATTGGTATGGCAATTAGTGTGCAGTCGGACTCTCGACGGGTCGGTCCTCGGCCGACCGTATACGGTAAGGGTGACCGTAGCACCTTACAAATGTCAATTTCTTGACATTTGTAGCGAATTGGGAGTCGTGAGTTCGAGTCTCACCGGAGTACGTGGATTTCTTTTCATAATTTCAAATCTCAATTTGTTCATCGAGCACATGTTCTGTTGTGCACATGGATGTCAAAGCATTTTCAACAGTGTAATTTCCCACATGGCTTGGTCAGCCAAAGCAAAATCAAGAAATTGACATTTGTAAGGTGCTACGGTCACCCTTACCGTATACGGTCGGCCGAGGACCGACCCGTCGAGAGTCCGACTGCACACTAATTGCCATACCAATAAGTGATTGGAAGGCAGTGCCCGAAGCTCTCGACAATTAAAAATAACTTCCTCTCCCGCTTTGACATACATGTGCACAACAGACAATGTGTTAGATGTTCATCTAATCCCATCCGAAGGGGGTTTGGATTGTGAAAAGAAGATAACCATGTGCGATTGTGGAATCGAGTTCAGTTCTAGGCCTGCTGGCGACGGAGATAGTCGAGTGACTCCGTAGCTTGAAGGAATAGAAGCGCCCGTCTAGCGAATTGGGAGTCGTGAGTTCGAGTCTCACCGGAGTACGTGGATTTCTTTTCATAATTTCAAATCTCAATTTGTTCATCGAGCACATGTTCTGTTGTGCACATGGATGTCAAAGCATTTTCAACAGTGTAATTTCCCACATGGCTTGGTCAGCCAAAGCAAAATCAAGAAATTGAAACTTTATTTTTGCTTAAATAATAGAACTAGGTCTAGTTTGAAGGTATTGAAAAAATAAAGTCAATATATTATACTCAACTTGTTTGCCATTACTCCAAAGTTGCATGGGGTCCAAATGGACCCCAGGTATCCATTAGAGGGTTAAACAAACGTGCAGTTTCCACTGCATGAAACATTTATTCGCCATTTTGTTCAACATATTGCTAATTTAGAGAAAACTTTCCGTTTTACGGTAGAACGAAAAGCTACCGCAGCTGTCAGACTACTGATTTTCACTGAGGTATCATCGATCTACCTTAGCGAGCCCTAGCAATGCCTTGGATAGCCTTGGATACGACGCCAATGATCATTGTTTGTTGTTGGTTTACAGTTCAATTCACCTTGCAAGCATGCTTTGATTTGGCCTTCAGTTTCAATGATAGGATGATTTTCAAGCCTGCGGTAGGACTTTGACAGCTGCGGTAGAACTCGGCGGCTACCGCAGAGTGGAAATTTTTCTAAAAATCCTCAATATACTCTTGTACAACTGTCGGCGCCTTTGTAGCACATTTAATCAACTGACATGCTTATTAATGATTTTGAATTGTTACTTGGGTATACATAGCACCGCCGCAAAAACGAAAACGACAAAAGTTTCGTCAAGTGTCGTCGGTGCTTAACAAATTCCTTTGTGTTCAACTGTCACCCCGATCATCGAATGTCAAAAATACATGGTAAACAAAAAATATCAGTTGATCGCATCTGTCTCATGGATTGCCTTATTGTAGGAAATACGACAAATCAGATTCGTTGTATTTCCTACACAGCTAGTTTTGATTACCGACTTCGCTGTGTACACATAAGACTTAGTATACGCCACAATATGTACTCGGTTTGTGGCTGGCCGCTCTCCATCTTCGGTCACGTCCAATTCTCGCCAGATCATGCTCCGCCTGGTCCTAGGAGCAAGACACTGTGCAAACGAGAGTAACTCTGAGAAATTCTGAGTAACTCTTTTCACCAATGATCGACGAAATTTGTTGAAAAACACCCCTAAAACTGCAAGAAAAGCGGGATATCGGGCAATATTGTTTTATTTTTGCGATAGTAACAGGCAATACTCAAGCAAAACGGGAGCAATCCGGAGAAATCCTGAGCAACTTTGTGAAGGAAAATGTACTCTCCAGCACAGTGTCTTGCCCCAAGGCCTGGTCCGCCTGTAAACACTATAGATTCTATAGACTCGCGGAGGCGAAGACAACTGTAGCCAAACGAACTGTCAGTTCGTGTCAAGGTTCGTGTAGCCAAACGAGCATGACGTCACGATTTCAATAGCGACAATGGATTGCGTGACGTCATATTCGCTCGTATCGGAATTGAAAGACGTCTTGATAGATTGAGTAACGATAGTGGAATGACAAATTTATTAAACAACTAAATATCATGGCATACTACAAATGGTCCAGTCAATCGCGGATTGCTTCGACTCCAACACTCCTCCCTAATCCTCGATTCCTATTTGTAGCTTCATCGCCTTCAAGTTCTGATGCGCCAAAGGTTTGGTGAAACCGTCAGCAGCTTGTTTCTTGGTGTTGATGTACTTCAGCTCGATCGCACCGTTTTCCAGAGAGTCGTGTACAAAATAGTATCGTATGTCGACGTGCTTCGTCCGGGGGTTGTACGATCCATTCTTCGCAACGCAGATCGCAGATTGATTGTCGCACAGGATGTCCATCTTCCGATTGCCAAAAATGTGCTCCAGCATACCTTGCCACCACAGCACAGCGCCTCCTGGATGGTTCTCGACATTGCCATGTACTCGGCCTCGCACGACGATAATGCAACAGTCGGTTGGCGTTTCACATTCCAGGATATGGCACCACCTTGCAGCAGAAACACGTACCCTGTCGTTGATTTCCGGGTGTCGACGTCTCCTCCCCAATCTGCATCAGTGTAGCCAGCAATGTCCGGATTCCCATTCCTCTTGTAGCATAAACGGTTGCCAGCGGTCCCTCGCAAGTATTTGAAGATCCGCTTAACCGCCTCCCAGTGCTTCCGTCCTGGATTACTGCTGTATTGGCTTGCTGCATTTACTGCATAGCTGATGTCGGGTCTCGAAACCTGGGACAGGTACATCAAACTTCCGTTGGCTTCCTTGTAGGGCACATTCTTCATGTCGTCTTCTTCTTCCTTCGTTTTTGGACACATGGTCTTGTCCAATTTCAGTCCAGGTTCAAACGGCGTAGCCACGGCATAGCAATTCGCCATTTGGTACTTCTCCAACATTGCTTCGATGTAGTTTTCCTGGTCGAGGTATAACTCACCTTTAACTCTATCTCTTCTAATCTGCAGGCCCAAGCAGTATTTCGCCTCGCCAAGGTCCTTCATGCGGAATCTTCCGCACAGGAATTTCTTCAATGCCATCTTCAGCTTCTTGTTGTTGCTCAACAGCAAAAAATCGTCCACGTACACCGTTACGAACAGCATTTTGTCGCCTTCAATCTTGAAGTAGGGGCACGCATCCACTTTCGACCGCTCCAGTCCAAATTCTCGTAGAGCCGCATTCAGCTGCTGATTCCATACCCGACTGGATTGTTTTAACCCGTACATGGCGTTCTTCAGTCTGCAGACCTTCGTCGAGTCCACGACGAATTCCTTGGGCTGCTCCATGTAGATTTCCTCTTCACCCAGTGTGCCTTGTAGGAAAGCGGTTACAGCGTCCATCTGATCGATCTCCAAATCGTGCTTGGCCGCCATTGCCATCAGGTACCGAATTGTTGAGTACCTCACCACTGGTGCGTAAACGTCCTCGAAATCGATGCCCGGCCTCTGCGAACATCCCTTGACAACCAAGCGGGCCTTGTACCGCTCGATCTGTCCATCAGCGCCTCGTTTGGTGGTAAACACCCACTTATTCCGGATGGCCTTCCGCTCCTTCGGTAGTTCTTGAAGCTCCCACGTCCCGTTAGTCTCGTGGGCTTCGATCTCCTGCCGCATAGCTTCAATCCATAGGTCCCGGTCCGGCCGTTTCAATACCTCATTGTACGAAGTTCGATCGCTCATCTCATGGATTGGGTTGGTCTGTTGGGAAACGTTTTGGCGAGTGTGTGTGCTATACGAAACAAAATCACTATACTTGCCTGGACGGTGGCGCTCCCGACCGCTGCGCCTTAACCCAGCTAGGACAGCTGGGTTAACTGATTGCGGTGGGAGCGCAATGGCATCATTGTCGTCGGCGTCTTCAAAGTCGGTGTCCGATGAGCTGCCCTCCGAAGGTTCCTCCGGAGCAGTTGCTCCTCCCGAAATCGATCCACCACTTGCTACTTCCGGTTCATCCAGACGGCGATCTGGCACCCTCACTGGTGCTTCTTCGATCCATTCCGGAAATTCAATCTCGATGAACTCGACTGGATCCTTCTGTGCTCCGAACTCGCTGCGTTCTTCATTCACGATGATGACGTCACGACTGATGACAATGCTGTCCCTCTCCGGATCGTATACCCGGAAGCCTTTGGTATCTTCAGCATAGCCCATAAAGACACACTTGATGGATTTCGCGTCTAGCTTCCTCCGCTTCTGTTTCGGTTGATGGACCATCGCTGTTGCACCGAATGTCTTCAAATGGCCCAGATGTGGCTTCTTGCCCGTCCACGCTTCTTCCGGTGTCATTTCTCCCACCAGCGCTCGTGTTGGGCTACGGTTGATGAGGTAAACCGCCGTGTTCACCGCCTCCACCCAGAACTGTTTGGGCAGATTCGCATCGTTCAGCATGCTCCTCACTCTGTCCAGTATGGTACGGTTCATCCGCTCGGCTATCCCGTTTTGCTCGGGAGTGTAGGGGCAAGTCTTCTGGTGTCGCACCCCGTCACGAGCCATGCTTCCCTTGAATCTTGAATTCACGTACTCGCGACCGTTGTCGCTGCGTAGGACTTTCAGCTTGTTGCCCGTCTGGCGCTCCGCCATAGCCTTGAACTCTTCATATGCTTCGAGGGCTTGGTCCTTCGTCTCGAGCGTGTAGATCACCACCTTCCTCGTCGCATCGTCGATGAAACTCATGAAGTATCAGCTGCCGCCGATCGAGGGAACTTCAAACGGCCCGCACAGATCCGTGTGCACAATCTCTAGCTTCTCTTTCGCCCGACTCTCGCTAGAAGGAAACGAATCTCGTGAGTGCTTAGCTTGGATACAGGCAACACATTCCATGTTATCAGAATTCTTGAATTGGATTCCGTCCGCCATCCTTTGGAGCTTCTGCAAACCTTGCTTGTTAAGGTGCTCCAGTCGCCTGTGCCACATGGTCATGTCTGCAGCCGTGTACGCTCGGTTGACCTCGCGCCGGTTGAGCCGGTACAATCCTCGTTCCGCAATCCCCGATGCGAAAACTTCTCCGTCCTGGAATAGAACTTGGCATCCTTGCTTCGTGAAAAGCACTTCGAATCCCTTGGCACAAATTTTACTCACGGATATCAGGTTTGCCGCCAAGTCTGGAACTTCCAGTACCTCTTGCAAGGCCACGTCACCTTCAACGCAGTCCAAGTTGACCGTACCTCTTGCTTGCGACCGCATGGTTCCGTTGTTCGCCGTCCCGATTTGAAACGCCAGCTCTTGCTTGTCTTCGAATCCAGTTCCCACACGAGCCATGTGGGTGGTCGCTCCAGAGTCGAAGTACCACTCCTCTTGCTGCACGTCACCGATGGCAAAAACTGCACACATTGCACGTCCCTTGTTACGCTTCGACGATCCGGGCTTGTCCGGGCAATTCGCAGCATAATGGCCAGGTTTATTGCAGGTGAAACAGCAATCGTCCTTACCCTTGCTCGTACCGCCGCCCCTACGGCGCCTTTGGTGTTGCTCGCCGCTGTAGAACGCACCTTCTACGTTGCTGCTCCTTGGTCCTTGCTTCGGCTTCACGTCCTGGAGGATCTTGGACTTGACAGCATCGGCCGACAAAGCTTGACCCGATGCTTCCATACCCATCACCATGGGAGCATAGTATTTCGGCAGTCCCATCAGCAGCAACGATGCCATCCACTCGTCGCTAACGGCAAAATTCATCTCCGCCAGTTTGTGGCTCGTCGTTACCATGGCATCCACGTACGCTTCGGTTGTTTGATAATTTTCCAACCATCGAAGTAAGCTGTTGTAGCAAACTGATCCGCCGGTAGACTCCGTCATCTTGAAAAGCTTTCTTGAGCTGGTCCCAAGCTTCTCTTGCGTCCTTTGCGGTCATCACCAAGCTGTAGTTGGTCTTCTCCAAGCTAAGACAGATGGTGGCCAACGCCCGCTGCTTCGTGTCTTCATCAACGAATTCACTTTGTCGCGGCTCCACCGCGCTCCACGTGCCTTCCCGGATGAGGGTCATCTTCATCGAGAACGCCCACGTCACGTAGTTCTCTCTTCCCTTGAGCTTCTCCAACGTCAAGGCAACACCTTGGGCAACACTGCTTCCGGCGGTCCGCGCGACCCGGCGATCCAAAGCCGCTACGCTTGATCCCGATCCCGTTCCGCTTCCAGCTTCTCCACCTCCGTTGTTGGGCATCGTGGTAAGAACTTCAGAACTACTTCTTCAGAAAATCTTCGGTTGAAATAAAACTGCTTGAAAATCTTCTGGCTATGTCCCATTTCGCTGGGCCCATAACCTATCGGAATTGAAAGACGTCTTGATAGGTTGAGTAACGATAGTGGAATGACAAATTTATTAAACAACTAAATATCATGGCATACTACAAATGGTCCAGTCAATCGCGGATTGCTTCGACTCCAACAGCTCGGTACACTCTAAATTCACGGCAAAACACACTAAAATCCTAGGGGCAAGACACTGTGCAAACGAGAGTAACTCTGAGAAATTCGGAGTAACTCTTTTCACCCATTTTCACCAATGATCGACGAAATTTGTTGAAAAACACCCCTAAAACTGCAAGAAAAGCGAGATATCGGGCAATATTGTTTTGATTTTGCGATAAATCAGGCAACATTTAAGTATAAACGGGAGCAATCCAGAGAAATTCTGAGCAACTCTGTGAAGGAAAATGTACTCTCCAGCACAGTATCTTGCCCCAAGCTAAAATCGTATTGCTCAACCATGTCTCCGCGAGTCTATGGAATCTACTATAGGTCCGCCCATTGTGCTCTTTGCACACCACGTCTTCTTGTGCCAACTGGATCGATAGCGAACACCAGCTTTGTAGCGCTGTTATCCGGCATTATTTCAACATGCCCTGCCCACCAGTGCTGTCATGCTAAAATCAGAGCTGGTTACCCAAGTTTTCAAAATAGCTGCGCCCCTTATGATGCTACGCCCCCATATAAATAATTCAAGCATTGCGCTCAATTTAACTAGGGGAAATTACCTATTCTCGGCCGTTTTGTTCACTTCGTCTTTGGGGGTTTTTTGAAACCTATTGAACTCAGAGTTGGTCTCAAATCCTTCCCAACTAAGCTGAATTATATGGCCAAGTTTCAGGCAATTTGGCTGACAAAAAACCCCCATGACGAAGAGAACAAACCTGCCGATAATACCCATTGTCACCCTATTTTGCTGTTCCCAAAATATAGCAAACAAGACAATTTTCCCGCTCACAAAAAAGTGTTAGTCTTGGATGTTAAAATTGCGCTCATCTTATACCAAAAAAGGATAATAGATTTTTCAGTTCCCAAAATATAAAGTGGCTATCTCAGATTCGAAAACAGCTCTCATCGTAAATCAATAACAATGTGAAAATTCCTTCGCTTTTCAATGAGCTGCGATCTCAGTCGTAGAAATTCCCTCAAAATATATCATTAACAATGTAATATATGAAATTACGGATTTATATGATTTTGTTTGGACAAGTTTAATCATATTTGAAAAATAATAGTGTAATAGTTTTCAATTTATCAAATTTGTTGGTCGGAAAAAAATACATATCATAATTCAAAGATAAGTGGTGTAATAGCTGGAAACTTCATAAAAAAAAAAAACTAGTGGTGATATCAGATGAAAAACTTGCACTCATAATATCAAGTAAAATGTGACAAATTTTAATTCAATTTAACTATATTCTATTTATACTAGAAAATTGCTCTCATCGCAAATTGATAAAAATGTGAGAATGTCTGCCTACCCATTTAAAATAAAGGATTTGCAATCTAAGATGATAAAATATCTTATCTAATTGAAAACATTGAGACAATTTTGAAGTACTTAAACAAATTTTTTTTGGGTATTTTTGTGGCGTTTCAGTCTTTTCGGGGATCAAAAACAACTATATGTTTTTTTGATTCGGGGATGTTGATCCCCGAAAAGACTGAAACGCCACAAAAAATACCCAAAAAGTCTACCAAACAGTCGTCGCCAAAGCTGTTAGTACTTAAACAAAATAAACGAGTTTGAATGTTAGATGAGACCATTGCGCTCTTCATACATTAAAAACAGAACATTAATTTGTCGGCTCCCCAAAATAGAAGCGGCGATCGAGGCGGCGATCTTATATTCATAAAACTTCACTCATCGGATAGCCATATGAAACTTCGTCGCTCTTTATAATAAAAGAGTCGCGTACTTAGTTGGAAAAAATGTTGCTGTCATATTAAATAGATAATTTGAAAATTGCGCTCATCAAACATGTAAAAATGTTCGCTCTCCTCATAATATTAAAAAAAAAAACTGAAAACTGAAACGATTTCTGTTAACTGGCCAAAAGAGAAAAATCTTTCGCTAACTTAGAAAAATACGTTACCTACTTTGAATTACCCTAATGAACTAGATGTAACTTGTTTTCCTTTCCAAGTAAACTTACACTACCACAACTATAGACAACCTGTGTCAGAACAGTCAGAACAGAAATAAAATGAGTCTATTGCAAACAGTAAAGCTGTTCGGGCGCGTTCTTTTGTTATTTCTCCCCGTCCGAATAATTCCCCGCGAGTTGGAAGTCCGCCATATTCGAAGTCCGCTGCGAAACCCTCGAAGGCCGGTTCCCGAGATTTGGTCGGTTGTGAGCTGTGACCGGGACTGGAAAAAAATCTGGATTTTACATGGTCCTTCGGCTCGGATTTTCGGTTCGGTCGTTTTCCCGGTATGCAAAAGTGCAAATCCGTCCGACTCGTGTTACTGTGAAATTACGCCAAGGATTGGCTGACACCGACAAGGTGTAGTGAAATTGAATCCTCCACATAAAATTGTGCGAGAATCGGTGAAAAAAGTGCGAAAGTGGCTAAAAATCGACGAAATTCGGTCGATATCCGAAATTGCGCAGTGAAATTTCTCGAAGCGCCACCGAAAGAAAAGAGAAGTTCAAGGACGGCCATTTTGTGCCGAGAAATTTCCACGAGATTCAGCCAGGTTTCAGAGTGTGTGAGTGAAGCAGATCCAACTTGGATCACGAAGTACAGTGCCAGTGTATTGTGGGGAAGGAAAGCAGAGAAGATACGGCACTTGTGAGTGTCTTTAGTGGTGGCTACCCCGACCACTGCGGCTGAGTGGTACAGGCCATCCAAGTGAGAAGAGAATAGTGGTTTCTGCTTTTAGTGGTGTTGCGTGTACGTACACGTTGCATTACACGAACACTACCTGATTTACTGGTGGAAAATAGTAAACAAAGATCAGCTGTTCCTGGCAAAATCAAATGGGTATATTTTCAACCAGTAGATTTGCATTAGTGTTCGTGACACCGCGCTGCGAAACCACTATAGTGCGCCGTTCAGTTGTTGCTGTGTATTCCCCACGCAGACCGAGGATTATTTGCGTGTATGCTACCTGCGCCGCTGCTATGTGCGTCGGCGAGAGCAGAGCAAAGAGCGAACTGCCGTTCGTTTGCTCGCGTTTCATTTTCCACGCTGTTCCCGAGGATTCTCTGCCAGCCAGCCACACACAACAGGGATCGACTGCTGCTGCCGTCATTGAGTGAGTACCTACGCTGCTTCTTTACCCCACGTCTCCACTAGACAGAAATGTCTTGCCATTTTGCTGCCAGAAAGAGAAAACGTAACAGAAATGATCAACACCGCTGCTTTCCATGCAAACAACGAGAGAACATTTCTGTCATGACACATCTGTCCAGCAAAATGGCAAGACATTTCTGTCTAGTGGAGACGTCGTGTTATCATTGCACACGACTCGCGTCGTGGTTCGTTAACCCGTGCCGTTGTCGTCGGCGTCGGTGAGGTACGGCTGTTCGTCGTCTCGTTTAGTCGGTTCGGTTGGTCGAGCCTATTGCTGGCACGGAAAGAAATTCGTTTCGTTTCGACTATCGCGTTGAGCCACCGTAAAGACAATGATTAAGGTTGAGGGTGATAAGCAAGCAGATGTCCTGAGCTGGGTTCCTGATTTCCACTTTTTATCTTCTTCCACATTCGAAGACAGTCAGCAGCGAACGGTTGTCGCTTTAGTTCGTGTGTATGCTTGTCAGCGACGACAGCAAACTCCGGCGAACGGTGGGAAGTCACACTTGGAAATAACTCATTCGTCAACATTCGCATCGCAAGCGAATGCGATTCGTGAGTGATGCGATTGATATTGTGCATACGAATATTTGATGTTTTCGAATTATTTTCTTTGCTAATCTAGCATTTCAACAACAATACAGTAAAAATGTACAGGGGATACTCAAAATAACTGGGACAGGTAAAATTTTCACTTATCAAAAAATGTTCAATTCGCTGTAAATTTTTGAAAAGGGCATCAAATATTCTCAAATTTTCACTGTAAGTTCATCAACTAGTTGTGGAGAATTCCCAGAAGAAATTCCTGGAGGAATTCTTGGAAGAATTTCTTGAGGATTAACTAAAAAAAATCAAGAGAAATCCCTGGAGGAATTCCTGGACGAATCCCAGGAGGAATCCCTGGAGGTATTCCTGGAATAACGCCTATAGGAATTCCTGGGGGAATCCCTGGAGGAGTTCCTGTAGGAATTCCTGGAGGATTTCCTGAGAAATTCCTGGAGGAATACCTAGAGGTATTTCTGGAGGAAATTCTGGAGGAATCTTTGGAGGAATCCCTGGAGGAAGCCCTAGATGAATTCCTGGAGGTATCCCTGGAGAAATCCCTGCAGGAATTCCTGGAGGAATACTTGGAAAAATTCCTGGAGGAACCCAGGAGAAATTCCTTAAGAAATCCCTGGAGAAATTCCTCGACGAATCGCTGGATGTATTCCTGGAGGAATCCCTGGACGAATTCCTTGAAGAAACCTTGGAGGAACTCCTGGAGCAATCCCTAGGGAAAATCCAGTAAGGTACCCCGGGGCAAGTGGGACCTAAAAAAATGCTAGTTTGGTTTTGTCAAGCCAAAAAATTCAAAACATAAATAATTTTATAATTCCAATGGTTCTAAAAGACATTGTTGGTATATTTCTTCTTAGTAATGGGCATTAAAACTGTTTCAAATTTTTAAATTCTGTATATTATGCATATTACGAAAAGTGGAACAGTTCTTCATTTACACCGTATCACGGGGCAAGTGGGACCTATTCGGATTTTTTTGTAATAATGGCTTAATATAGTTGCTGCATATATGTAAGGTAGCATAAATTATAAATATGTTATGCGAATAACTATGTTTAGCGATTTATGTTGGAAAAGTTTTGAGGTATCGTGCATAAATAACGTAACACATATAATAACGAATCACTGAGAAAAAAATTATTTAAATCAAGCAGCTCGTGCAAAACAAATTGATTTTATTTATACAAAAAGCGCCCTTAGGTTAAATGCCGAAAGATTTCCAGACTTGCTTTTCATATTACGTAGTTGATGAGTCTCGCCAAAAGGTTTTTCAACATTTACAGATGTTATGTTTTCCCTTACATAATATTACGATCATTAAATAAAGATTTTTAAATCGTAAACTCCGAATAAGTGTCGTTTTCCAATTTTTTGATACTTTATGGCTGGTTCCTTAACATTCAGAAAAACTCATTATGCAGCAAAAAACGAAAAATAATAGAATTTGCTTGAACTAAAATATGAAAAATAGATAATTTCGAAAACAAATATGTTCTATCATTTTAAACAATAGCTTCACCATCAGAATAAAAGTAACTAAGTATAATTCAACGATTAATTACTTAAGGCGCCCATTTTTACTTCACTTTTGTGTGAATTTCGACTTAGGCTGAAGAAAGCGAGATCAAACTATGAAATTGTGTTTGTTTACTCCCATAGGTCTCACTTGCCCCAGATGCTGAAATGCACTGGGGTAAGTGAGAGCAGTTAACAAAAGGCAATAAATGAAAATAAATTACAGCTTTTTCGCTTAAAATAATTTGCAAGCACTCCAAATATTATCCTGAAACTGAAAAAGTTTTACTTTATTTGTTGTTCTATTTTTAAACGACGAATGTAGTAGAGTACGTTAATCTCACCTAGTGAATTGAAAATTACATTTGAACAACAATAACATTTATGGTCTCTTTATGGTGAGAACAATAACAATTTTTGAATTCAAAGTATCCGCTGATGTGATACCTATGTTTTCTATGAAGAATGTTTGCCTTAAAAATAAAAAATAAAAAAAGTTATAGCTGTAGGTCTCACTTGCCCCGGATTCTCACTTGCCCCGGGATACCTTAAGTATTCCTGGAGGATTTCCTGAGGACTTCCTTGAGGATTTCCTGTAGGTATTTTTGGAGAAATTCCTGTAGGAATGCTTGAAGGAATCTCTGGAGGTATTTTTGAAAGAATTATGATAATTAGCTTTATTAAGGACAGGGCCCCTATAGCCACAGCTATAAAGGCGTGGGTATTCAGTATGACCAAGCTGAGGGTGACGGGTTCGATTCCCGGTCAGTCCAGGATCTTTTCGTAATGGAAATTTCCTTGGGCATAGAGTATCTTCGTGTCTGCAACACGATATACACATGCACAATGGTCATTGGCAGAGGAAGCTCTCAGTTAATAACTGTGGAAGTTCTCATAGAACACTAAGCTGAGTAGCAGGCTTTGTCCCAGTTGGGACTTTACGCCAAGAAGAGGAGGAGCTTTATTAAGGAAATTTTCAGCCCTTGGCTGGTCGATCTCCGGTT
Source organism: Aedes albopictus (assembly GCF_035046485.1). Lineage (NCBI taxonomy): Eukaryota > Metazoa > Arthropoda > Insecta > Diptera > Culicidae > Aedes > Aedes albopictus. The sequence continues at coordinate 249,317,263 of NC_085136.1, forward strand.
TTTTTTTTAAATTCGTGCAGGATTTCTTAGAGGAAACCCTGGAGGAAGCCCTGGAGGAATTCCTGGAGGTATCCCTGGAGAAATTCATGAAAAAAAAATCCTTGGAGGAATACTTGAAAACAAAACCCTAGAGAAATTCGTCAAGGAATCCCTGGAGAAAATCCTGGAGGAATCGATGGATGTATTCCTGGAAGAATCCCTGGAGGAATTGCTTAAGGAAACTTTGGAGGAATTCCTGGATGAATTCCTTAAGGAGTCCTTGGAGGAATTCCTGGAGCAATCCCTGGAGAAATTCCTTGAGGAATCCCTGTAGGTATTAATGGAGAAATTTCTGGAAGATTCCCTAGAGAAATCCCTGGAGGAAATCCTGGAGGAATCCGTGACGAAATTCCTGGAGGAATCCTGGAAAAATTATTTAAAGAATCCCTGGAGAAATTCCTGGAAGAATCCCTGGGGAAATTCCTGGTAGAATTTCTTAAGGTATACTTGGAGGAATCCCTGGAGCAATTCCTGGAGGTATTTCTGGAGGATCCCCTGGAGGAGCCCTTGGCGAAATTCCTGGAGGCGCCCTGGAGGAATTCCTTAAGGAATCCCTGGAGAAACTCCTGGAGGAATCCCTGGAGAAATTCCTGGTGGAATTCTTGGAGGTATTCCTGGAGGAATCCTTCAGGTATCAGTAGGTCGGCTCCAGAGGCACGTTCTCCTCCATTTGGGAATTTCCTGAGGAATTCCTGGAGGAGGTATTTTTTAGAGGAATCATTGCAGGAATCCCTGGAGGAAGCCCAGGAGGAATCCCTGGAGGTATTTTTTGAAGAATTTCTGGAGGAATCCCTGGGGGAATCCCTGGAGGAAGCCCAGGAGAAATCCCTGGAGGTTATTTTTGGAGGAATTCCTGGATGAATCCTTGGAGGAATCCCTAGAGAAAGCCCTGGGGGAATTCCTTGAGGAATCCCTGAAGGAGTTTCTGGAGGAATCCATGCATGAATTTTTTGAGGAATCCCTGGGGGAACCATAGAGAAATTCTTGGAGAAATCCCTGACGAAACTCCTGGAGGAATCTTTGGAGAAATTTCTTCCGGAATCTCTGTAGAAAATCCTGGAGGAATGTCTGGAGAAATTCCTGGAAGAATCCTTGGCAAGGGCGTAGCCAGAGGGGGGCAGGGGGAGGCCCGTGCCCCCCCCCCGAGCAACTATATTCTAACTTAACCGAGAAACATAGATGATCAGAGCTGTTTTTGACTAGTAAAAATAAAATTCTCCTGCATCCTCGTATTTTTTTTACTGTATGCAGGAATTCCTTCGGAAATTCTTGAAGGAATATCTTCGAAAATTCCTGAGGGTATTCCTTCGGAAATTCCTGAAGAAATTCCTTCGGAAATTCCTGAAGGATTCCTTCGGAAATTTCTGGAGCAATTCCTTCGGAAATTCCTGGAGGAATTCCTTCGGAAATTCCTTGGGGAGTTCCTTGGGAAAATCTTGGATGAATACCTTTGGAGATTCCTGGAGGAATTCTTTCAGAAATCCATAGAGAAATTCGTGAGGAAATCCTTAGGTAAATTCCTTACGAAATTCCTGGACAAAATAATCCCAAACTTCCTGGAGGAATTCCTTCGGAAAGAAGCTGGACGAATGTCATTGAAAATTTCTGGAGGAATTCCTTCGGAAAGTCCTGGAGGAATTCCTTCGGAAAGTCGTGGAGGATTTTTTTCGGAAATACTTTTTGGATTTTTTTTGGAAATTCTTGCAGCAATCCTTCGGAAATTCCAGGAGGAATTCTTTCGGAAATTCCTGGAGGAATTCTTTCAGAAATTTAGGGAGGAATTCCTTCGGAAATTGCTGGACGAATTCCTTTAGAATTCCAGGAGGAATTCCTTTAGGATTTCCTGGAGGAATTCTTTTGGAAATTCCGGGAAGAATTCCTTCGGAAATTGCTGGAGGATTTTTTTCGGAAATTCCTGCAATAATTTCTTCGGCAATTACTTGAGGAATTCCTTCGGAAATTGCTGGACGAATTCTTTTGGAAATTCCTGGAGGAATTTTTTCGGAAATTCTTTTTAGATTTTTTTTTGAAATTCCTGGAGGAATACCGTCGGAAATTTCTAGCAGAATTCCTACGAAAAATCCTGAAGAAATTCTTTCGGAAATTCCGGGAGGAATTCCTTCGGAAATTGCTGGACGAATTCCTTTGGAGATTCCCGGAGGAATTCATTCGGAAATTCCAGGAGAAATTCCTTTAGGAATTCCTGGAGGAATTCTTTCGCAAATTCCTGAAGGAATTCCATTGGAAATTGCTGGATGAATTCCATTGAAAATTCCTGGAGGAATTCCTTCCAAAATTCCTGGAGGAATCCCTTCGCAAAATCCTGGAAGAATTCCTTCGGAAATTTCTGGAGAAATTCCATCGGAAATTCCTGAAGGACTTCGTTCGGAAATTACAGGAGGAATTCAATCGAAAATTCTTTGGCGAGACACTTCGAAAAATCTTGGATTAATACTTTCGGAAATTTCTGGAGGAATTCTTTCAGAAATTCCGGGAGGAATTCCTTCGGAAATTGCTGGACGAATTCCTTTGGAGGTTCTTGGAAAAATTCATTCGGAAATTCCAGAAGGAATTTCTTTAGGAATTCCTGGAGGAATTCTTTCAGAAATTCCGGGAGGAATTGCTTCGGAAATTCCTGAAGCAATTCTTTCAAAAAATCCTGGAGGAATTCCTAAAAAAAATCCAGAAGGAATTCCTTCCAAAATTCTTGGAGGAATCCCTTCACAAATTCCTGGAAGAATTCCTTCGGAATTTCCTGAAGGAGTTCCTTCGGAAATTCCTGAAGGAATTCGTTCAGAAATTCCCAGGAGAGTTCCCTCGAAAAATTTTGGATGAATACCTCCGGAAATTTCTGGAGGAATTCTTTCAGAAATCTATAGAGAAATTCCTGAGAAAATCCTTGGATGAATTCCTTAGGACATTCCTGGAAAAAAAATCATTCTAAACTTCTTAGAGTTATGCTTTTCATGACTGCTGGAGGAATTCCTTCGGAAATTACTGAACGAATTCCTTTGGGAATTCCAGGAGGAATTCCTTCGGAAATTGCTGGAGGATTTTTTTCGGAAATTCCTGCAATAATTTCTTCGGAAATTACTGGAAGAATTCCTTCGGAAATTCCTAGAGGTATTCTTTCGGAAATTCCTGGAGGAATTCCTTCAGAAATTCCTGGAGGTATTCCTTCGGAAATTCTTGAAGAAATTTTTTTCGGAAAGTCTTTTTGGATTTTATTTTTGCAAATTCCAAGAGGAATTCCCTCGAAAATTCATGGAGGAATTCCTTCACAAATTCCGTTAGGAATTCCTTCAAAAATTCCTGGAGGAATTCTTTCGGAAATTCCGGGAGGAACTCCTTCGGAAATTGCTGGACGAATTCGTTTGATGATTCATGGAGGAAATCTTTTGGAAATTCCTGCAGGAATTCTTTCGGAAATCCTTAGGGGAATTTCTTCGGAAATTCCTGGAGAAATCCTTCCGGAATCTCTTGGATGCATTCCTTCTGAAATTCGTGGAGCAATTATTTCGGAAATTCCTGGAGGAATTCCTTCGGAAATTCTTGGAGGAATTTCTTTAAAAATTCCCGGAGGAATTCCATTGGAAATTCCTGGAGGAATTCCTTTGGAAATTCCTTCGGAAATTCCTGGAAAAACTCTTTTGGAAATTTCTGAAGGATTTTTTTTAATTCCAGGAAGAATTCCTTCAGAAATTCCAGGAGAAATTCTGTCGGAAATTCCTGGAGAAATTCCATTGGAAATTTCCAAAGGAATGAATTTCCGATGTAATTCCACCAGGAATTTTGCGAAGGAATTCCTTCAGGACTTTCCAAATAAATTCTTCCATTTATTTCCGAGAGAATTCCTCCAGGAATTTCCGTTGCAATTCCTCCAGGAATTTCCCAGGGAAATCCTCCAGGAAATTTCGGAAAAATCCCTCCACAAATTTCTGGAGGAATTACTCTAGGAATTTCCTCAAGGGAATTCCTCTTGGAATTTTCAAAGGATTTCCTCCTGGAATTTCCGAAGGAATTCCTTCATGAATGTCCGAAGAAATTCTTCCATGAATTTCCGAAGGAATTCCTCCAGAAATTTTCCGACGGAATTCCTCTACGAATTTCCGAAGAAATTCCTCGAGAAATTTCCGGAGGAATTCATCCAAGAATTTCCGAAGAAATTGTTCTAGGAATTTTCAAAAGAATTCCTCTTGGAATTTTTAAAGGAAGTCATCCTGAAATTTCCGAAGGAACTCCTCCATGAATTTCCGAAGGAATTCCTCCATGAATTTCCGAATGAATTCCTCTAGGAATTTTGCGAAGGAATTTCTAAAGAATTTTCCGAAGGAATTCTTACATGAATTTCCAAAGGAATTCCTCCAGAAATTTTCCGATGGAATCCCTTCATGAATTTCCGAAGAAATTCCTGAGAAATTTTTCCATGAATTTCCGGATGAATTTTTTCAGAAATTTCCGGAGGAAATCCTCCAGGAATTTCCAAAGGAGATCCTCCAGCAATTATCAAAGAAATTCCTTCTGCAATTTCCGAAGGAATTCCTCCTGGAATTTCCGAAGGAATTCCTTCATATATTTCCGAAGGAATTCCTTCAGGAATTTCCGAAGGAAATCTTCCAGCAATTTCCGAAGGAATTCCTCCTGGAATTTCCGAGGGAATTTCTGCAGTAATTTCCGGTGGAATTTCTCCAGGGATTTTCAAAGGAATTTCACCTGGAATTTTCAAAGGATTTCCTGCCGGAATTTCCGAAGGAATTCTTTCATGAATTTCCGAAATAATTCCACCGGGAATTTTCGAAAGAATTCCTCCAGGAATTCCTTCACGAATTTCGGAAGGAGTTTCTCCATAAATTTCAGAAGGAATTCCTCCAGGACTTTTGCGAAGGAATCGCTCAAGGATTTTCTGAAGGAATTCCTCCATGAATTTCCGAAGGAGTTCCTCCATAAATTTCAGGAAGGAATTTCTCCAAGTATTTCCGAAGGAATTCCTCCAGGAATTCCCGAAGGAAATCCTCTACGAATTTACGAAGGAATTCCTCCAAAAATTTCCGAGGGAATTCCTCCAGGATTTTCCCAAAGAATTCCTCCATGAGTTTCCCGAGGAGTTTGTCCAGGAATTTCCGTAGGATTTCCTCCAGGAATTTTCAAAGAAATTTCTCCTGGAATTTTCAAAGGATTTTCTCCTGAATTTCCGAAGGAATTCCTCTACGAATTTCCAAAGAAATCCCTCCCGGAATTTCCAAAGAAATTTTTTATGGATTCGCCTTGAAATACCTCCAAAAATTTCCGAATGAATTCCTCCAAAAATTTTTGACGGTTGTCCTCAAAAAATTTCCTTAGGATTTTCTCACATAATCCCCAAACGTGTTTCTGAAGGAATGTTTGAAGAATTTTCTCAAGTTTTCGTAGGAGTTCCACAATACATTTTTGAAGGAATTTCTTGAGGAATTTCCGAAGAAACTTCTCAAGGATCTTTCGCTGGAATTCCTTGAGGAATTTCAAAAAGATTTATAAAAAAAAACCGAAAAAATTCCTCAACGAACTTATCAAACAATTTCTCACGAAATTTCCGAAGGTATTCCATAAGACATTTCAGACATATGTCAAAAAAAATCCAAACGGACTCCTTTAACAATTTCCGAATTTTCCTTATCAAGGCTTTTTTAAAGGAATTCTTCAAAGAATTTCCGAATGAGTTCCTCTAGGAAATAAAAAATCACAAAAAGCATTTCTTCAAGAATTTCCGAAATATTTTTTCAAGGAAGTTTTGAAAGATTTTTAAAGAAATTTCTTATGGAATTTCAGAAGGGATATCTCATGAGACTTTTAGTGGAATTTTTTCAATATTTTCGAAAGAATTGCTTCAGGAATTTGGGAAGGAATTCTCACAGAAATTTCCGGATGAATTCCTCCAAGAATTTTTGAAGGTTTTCTTCAAAGAATTTTCGGAAGAATTCCTCACGAAAACTCCGAAGGAGTTCCTCAAGGAATATTCTAAATCTATTTCAAAGAAATTCCTCAAGGAATTCCCGAAGAATCTTCTAAAGAAAATCGTAGAAAAACTCTCGACGTCCTATGGAATTTCTCAAGGAGCTTTAGAAATGAAGGAATTCCTCAAGAAATTTCTGAAGAATTTGTCAAGGAATTTCCGGTGGAATACCTCAAGGATTTTCGAAATAAATTCCTGAAATTATTTTTAATTGATTCCTTTAAAAATTTCTGAATGCATTCCTCTAGCAACTTCCAAAGATATTCCTCCAGGAATTCCCGAAGGAATTCCTTTAGAAATTTTCAAAGATTTTTCCGGTAATTCCGAAGGAATTCATTAAAGGATTTTTCGAAGAAATTTCTCCAAAAATTTCTTAGGGTATTCCTCTATTCTTAGTTTGATTGGAATTTTTGAAAGAATTCCCAGATAAATTCTTAAAGTATTTTCTGGAGCTTCTCAAACGGATTTCTGGTGGAATTAAAAATGATATTTGTAAAGAATTACTGGGGAAATTCTCAAAAGAATGCATGGTAATATTCGTAATAAAACTTCTGGAGGAATTTTTGAAGAAATTTCTGAAGGTATTCTCAACGGAATTACTGCAAGTTTTCCGAAGGTAATTTCTGCTGGAATATCTACATTAAAATAACCTGGAAAAATATTAAAGAAATTTCTGGAGAAACTGCTGGATAAATTCGAATTCATGATGGCATTTGTTAAGAAATTCCTGAAGCAATATCTTGAGGAATTCCTCAGGATTATAATCATATATGATTCTTCCATTGAACCATTCCTGTTAATCACCCATTTTTCATACTTCACTTTTATTTTTTTAATGATGAAGTATTTGAACTCCTTGTTACTGCAAAGTGGTTTTCAGTGTAAGGATGCTTGCCCCCCCCCCCCTGGCCGAAAAGCTAGCTACGCCCTTGATCCTTGGAGAAATTCTTGAAGGAACTCTAGAGAAATTCCTGAAGACATTCCTGGAGGAACCCTGGAGGTATTCCTGGTGGAATCGCTGCTGGAGTTCCTTGAGGAATCCTTGGAGGAATTACTGGGACAATTCCTTGAGAATTTCCTGAAACCCTGGAAGAATTCCTGGGGGAATGCCAGGAGGAATGCCTGGTGGAATTCCTGGAGGAATCCCTAGAGAAATTCCTGGAGGAATCCCTTGAGGAATTTCTGGATGATTCCCTGGAGGAATCCCTGGACGAATTCCTAAAGGTATCTCTGGAGGAATACTTGGAAGTATTTTTGAAGGAATTCCTGTAGAAATTTCTGGAGGAATCGCCGGAGAAATTCCTGGAGGAATCTCTTGAGGAATCGCTGGAGGAATGCTTGGACGATTTTCTGGCAGTTTCCCAGGAGGAATCCTTGGGGGTATTCTTGGAGGAATCTGTGGAAAAATTCCTGGAGGAATCCCTGGAGAAATTCCAAGAGGAATCTCTGGAGAAATTTTTGGAGGGATCTTCGGAGGAATTCCTGGAGGAATCCCTCGAGGAATCGCTGGAGGAATTCCTGGAGGAATGCTTGGATGATGTCTTGGAAGAATCCCTGAAGTTTTTTATGGAGGAATTCCTGGAGGAATCTCTGGAGGAATTCCTGGAGGAATCCTTGCAGAAAAGAATGCGAATCTTCACAAGAATCAACGATTTTTTTTTCTCATAAATTCCGAATTTTTTCTCATTAGTTGCCGAAGAAACGTTCAAAATAATATACGAATATTTTCCCGAATTATGCCGAAAGAATCCCTCAACATATTGTAAGATGAATTTGCAAAGTAATTGCTGGAGAAATCCCTCAAAAAAAATTATGAAGGAATTTCTAAAAATTGCCCAAAATAAATTTCAAATTATTTTTCGGAAGAGTTTTTAAAGAAATTTTCAAAAGTAGGTACTTCTGAAAGGATTTTATAATTATTGCTGAAAACGTTGTCGCAGGAAAGTTGAAAATTATGTCTGGAAAATTCTGAAAATATTGAATAAATTCGCGGAAGAATTGCTTAATGAATTCCCAAATAAATTGCCAAAAGAATTATTGATGAATTTGGCAAAATAACTTTAAAACGATTTACGACAATATTTGTTAAATATTGCCGCAGGAATTTCAGAAATTGCTGTTGAAATAATTATATTATTTCCCGAAGAAACTTATAAAGGAACTACGAATAATTCCTCCAAATACTACCGCTGGAATTTCTATAAAAATTGCCAAATAAATTTCCCAAAAAAATATTTAAGCGTAGAATTAGCTTTAAGTTGAAATAACATAAAGTAAAAACCAAAAATGATTTCGAGAATTTTGAATAAACTTCTAAAAGAATTCACAAATAAGTTTTCCGATCAAATTTAAATAAAATAATGTCGAAGAGAAAATAATTGTTCTTGGACTTTTTATGGGAATTTCCGAATTCCATACCATATTCATATTTATTATGGTTATAATAAGTGATTGCAGGCGACGAAAGGTACAAAACCCCTGGAATTCCGGCAGCTGTCTCCGATTGACCATCGCGGAAACCCTCCATACCGAGCTTGACGGTGTTCCTTCTGATGGTCACATTGTCCAAAAACCTCCGAATTCACCTCCAACACTCTTGATTTGCAAAATCATGATGTTGGATGTGTCGCAAGCCAGGTTTCGTAATTGTTCGGGAAAAGGCCACTATTTCCGGGTAGCCCCAGTTTCCCGAAACATCCAGGATGGTGGTCAATATGTCCAAAAATTTCTGAATATTCCTCCCAAATACTTGATTTGCGACACTATGTAGAATGGGACATGACAAATGTGTTTTTTAGAATTATGCTATGCAAAATGTCAGGTGTCAGGAACGAAATGTGTCTCCTGAAGGCACCCCAAACGTGACCCAGAACATCCGAAACCAGAACCAGGTAATCCCAATATACTTGAATTGAACACATTTGCAATCTTTTTCCATGTGTTTCTCACAAATAATCAGTGATTAAAAGGAAGTTGGTCCATTTTTGACCCTATTTGACCCCCCTTCAATAACTCAAACCCCAAGAACCAAAAAACCATTTTGATATTTTTCCATGCAACTATGGATGTAGCGCGGTCTTCATTCCAAATTTTGTAAATATCGGTTGAAAAATGAAGTCACGGCGATTTTCTGAAATTAAATTTCTAACTATGACCAAAACGGGTTAATCAAAGGTTTTTCTTTCGAGTGGCATTGTTGTGTAGCTTATGGCAGTTGAACTGTTAACTCTATGGTAGATTTTTTCCGTAATTACACTGATAAAGGTTTTACTAGCAACCAAACTGCATAGTTCATATGAGATTTTTCCTTCTTTTAAAAATAGGCTGTGCATTCGAATTACACTGTTACGAAATAGTGGACCTTCCTTTCTTAGTCAAGCATATGGAATCATGAAACACATGGGAACAAATGCCCCAAATGGAAGATAACGTGCCTCTTTAGCCGGCCTTCCAATGTATATGAGTAGCAGTCCTGCAAAATATCAGTCTCAGTGCCTGTTTTTCAGCCGAAAATGAATGACTGCGGAGGTCGTTTTCAGTTCCTCGATGTGAGAACTGACAGAGTCCGAGAGCTCCATTCGTGAGCGACCCAACAAGATCAATTCCCAATCATCCACACACTACTCATGCTGAAAGGCCATTCGTCTCAAGCGGTGGCTTGTGAGAGTGAGTGCCCCATACGCTACCATGGGTGAAAACACTCAACTACAGAAAATTGAATGGAAATTTAGCCCTGTCAGCTCTCGCTTTCAGCACGCTGCGTGCGAGTGTGAGTACCTATTTCATTTCGCTCCCGTGTTGCTGATCGGAAAACAACAATGACAGGAAAACCAAAACGGAGAAAATGAAAAAAGCAAAATAGGGTAAATGTACCAATTATGGCTATAGTACCAATTATTCGCCATAGTTGATTTTCACCCTTTAACGATATATATTCAACAATAAAAAAATGTGAACACCTGATCACGTTCACAAAAGATGATTGCACTCATTTCAAGTTCACATTTTGCTCAAATTATGGTAGAAATAAATCATTTTCCTTAAAATTTCGGCTTCCTTGCACCCTTTTTCGCCATAGTGTACCAATTATGGCTAATCCCATAAGAAATGCATGCAAATAGTGCGAAAAGGAACCAAAATTAAAAAATGTAGCCATAACTGGTACAGGGTTCCTATCATTGGCACACGCTGAAATAAATACTAAAAGTAGTTTTGGCTCCGTTTTTATATTTTTCCTGTAAAGAATGGAAACTAAACTATCTTTTATCATATTGGTGACATTCGTTGGTCTTCTCGTTATTTTTGTACAAATAGTTTTCCTTAGGTAGTGTCATAATTGGTACAGGTACCCTATCGCTATCATAAAGGCCTGTCGAAAAATTGCAGCACTGATGAGTAGACATATAACTAATACACGAAAGAAAAAATTATCAAAACTAATGATCAATTTGTTCGCAGGGTGACTGTGTTATGAAAATAAACAAAAAACATTAGAAAAACTGTGAAATTCTTATAAGCTTTATAAGAAGAGAGAAATTTAAAACCATCTCGATTAAACCAAGTGTCGTAGTGCAAGAGCCACAATTGAAATGGGCAATACAAGATTTGCCGGGTCAGCTAGTGAATACATAAAAATAAAGAATCAGGGAACAAAAACTGTGTGCTAAAGTTTCCAACTGGTTTTTTATTTGTCAAGGACATGTATAAATTGGAAAAATGCAAATGTACACACATTTTTCTGATTGGAAATTATTGCCAAGGAAAACAAATTTTAAACGCCCAAATGTATGCACAAGAAATCAACCGTATACAAGTTATAAGAAAAAGTTAAACATTTTCAATCCAACGACAGTATCGCAAACGTAACATGGACATGCATGAGGAGTACACAGGGTGTGAATTTACCATATATAATATACTAATGTTTCAGTTCAGTTCAGTGAAGTGAAGTGATCTGAAAATTTTTGAAGATGTGCACCCAGCTGGTGGTAATAATAACATAACCCATTTCTTTGGGAATTTTGAAATAAAGCGTTTTTGGCTTTAAAGTAAAACTCCTTAGCGTTAATGTGGTCAGGGCGTTAACAGTGAACACTCAAAATATACAAAATTGGCATTTTATAATATTTCACTTCCTGAGGGGGCGGTCCAGAATGTCGAATTGTTTAAAAATCCATATCCACTAAAACTGATGTGGTCAGGGCGTTAACAGTGTGCACCCAAAATAACCAAAATTGGCATTTTATAATATTTCGCTTCCTGAGGGGGCGGTCCAGAATGTCGAATTGTTTAAAAATCCATATTCACTAAAACTGATGTGGTCAGGGCGTTAACAGTGTGCACCCAAAATAACCAAAATTGGTATTTTATTATATTTTGCATCCTGAAAAAAAAATTTTTTTTTTTGAACTGAAGAGCTGGTTACTCAGTGAGTAACTTGGAGTAACCACGATGACACCACTGCGCCCACCATATCCTTCCGGTTTTGACCACTTTCTGGATGTTGAGTTCGCCGTAGAGTGCAGCGAGCTCGTGGTTCATCCTTCGCCGCTATACACCGTTCTTCTGCACACCGCCGAGAATCGTCCTTAGCACGCGACGCTCGAAAACTCCAAGTGCTTGCAGGTCCTCCTCGAGATGGTCCATGTCTCGTGTCCGTAGAGGACCACCGTGTCTTGTAAGCGTTATTTATATATACAGGGTGTTTGGTTCCGGGTTTTGGATATTTTCAGGGCTGATAGGTCTTGATGAGAGATGAAAAAGTTCCCATGGAACATAGGGTCGGAAATCACTGCTAAGTGAGTTAATCACATTTTAAGTTTTTAATTTTTGGTTATCTTTGAAGTCCTATATCTACTAAACTATCAATCGTACAAACTTTCTCAGCGCACGAATTGAAAGCTAATTACTTCTACTTTCTTAGTCTCTTGGACGTAAACTTTGTAAAAATAGTTTAAAAGGCCTTAAATTGAAAAATAATGCAAAATTGGTCGAAAAAATCGACTCTTTTTTGGACATTTTTGATGATTTAAATATGAAAATAAAGCTTTTGTTAAAAAAGTTCTTCTACAAAACATGCACGAACTTGTTCCCTAAAAATGTTTCTTTGACACCAAAACTCTATCTTTTGTAGTTAAGCCAGAAAATGTTTTTGAAAATAACGTTCCAAATTGCATTAAGTTCATGCCAAAACAATGGTCATCACCCTATCCGTCGTGCGTTCGTGTGCTGTTGCTCCACGGCATGAGGACGACTACTGCTGCTGGCTTGGCTGCTGGTGATGTCATCGCATACAGAAAACGAGCTCGCTCTTTGTCGCGTCACATCTCCGCCTGTGGAATCATTCGAGGCGGAGTTTGGATTTGCGCATACTAAGTGCGACGTGCAGCTAACTTGTTTTTCGACGGAGCGAAAGGAAAGCGCCGACGAAAGTGTATTTACAAGAGCAACCATTTAAATCCTTCGCACTCGTAGCTCTGCTGCGGTGCTGTTCAGATGGGGGGGTTTGTGCGTGCGGCAATTTAGAGCATGCAATTATTTGATGCATTCATTTTTTTTTGTATGATGTGCAAGGATAATGATTCTTCTTATTTCTTGCATAACATTCCCACTGGGACAAAGCCTGCTTCTCAGCTCAGTTATAAAACATACAGCAATAAATTCCTTTGGAACCAATCATGGGGGATCCTTGGGAAATGATACCTTTGGGGAATCAAATCAACAAGTTGGATATTTTAGGAGAAGTTGGGGATTTTTAAGGAACATTGGGGATTTTTAGGAGATATTGGGGATTTTTAAGGAACATTGGGGATTTTTAAGGAACATTGGGGAATTTTAGGAGATATTGGGAAGGGCAAAAGGGAACTTAGGAATCATGGGGGTCCTCTTAGGAGAAGTTGGGTATTCATAAGGAACATTGGGGATTTTTAGGAGATATTGGGGAGGGTAAAGGGAACTAAGGAATCATGGGGGTCCTTGGGAGATGATACCTTTGGGGAATCTAATCAACAAGTTGGACATTTTAGGATAAGTTGGGGATTTTTAAGGAACATTGGGGATTTTTAGGAGATATTGGGGATTTTTAAGGAACATTGGGGATTTTTAAGGAACATTGGGGAATTTTAGGAGATATTGGGAAGGGGAAAAGGGAACTTAGGAAGCATGGGGGTCCTCTTAGGAGAAGTTGAGGATTCTTATAGGACATTGGGGATTTTTAGGCGATATTGGGGAGGGTAAAGAGAACTTAGGAATCATGTGGTCCTTGAGAAATGATACCTTTGGGGAATCTAATCAACAAGTTGGCCATTTTAGGAGGTATTGGGGATTTTTAAGGAACATTGGGGATTTTAAGGAGATATTGGGGAGGGTAAAGGGAACTTAGGAATAATGGGGGTCCTTGAGAAATGATACCTTTGGGGAATCTAATCAACAAGTTGGACATTTTAGGAGAAGTTGGGGATTCTTAAGGAACATTGGGGATTTTTAGGAGATATTGGGGATTTTTAAGGAGCATTGGGGATTTTTAAGGAACATTGGAGATTTTTAGGAGATATTGGGGAGGGTAAAGGGAACTTAGGAATCATGTGGTCCTTGAGAAATGATACCTTTGGGGAATCTAATCAACAAGTTGGCCATTTTAGGAGATATTGGGGATTTTTAAGGAACATTGGGGATTTTAAGGAGATATTGGGGAGGGTAAAGGGAACTTAGGAATAATGGGGGTCCTTGAGAAATGATACCTTTGGGGAATCTAATCAACAAGTTGGACATTTTAGGAGAAGTTGGGGATTCTTAAGGAACATTGGGGATTTTTAGGAGATATTGGGGATTTTTAAGGAGCATTGGGGATTTTTAAGGAACATTGGAGATTTTTAGGAGATATTGGGGAGGGTAAAGGGAACTTAGGAATCATGTGGTCCTTGAGAAATGATACCTTTGGGGAATCTAATCAACAAGTTGGCCATTTTAGGAGATATTGGGGATTTTTAAGGAACATTGGGGATTTTAAGGAGATATTGGGGAGGGTAAAGGGAACTTAGGAATCATGGGGGTCCTTGGGAAATGATACCTTTGGGGAATCTAATCAACAAGTTGGACATTTAAGGAGAAGTTGGGGATTCTTAAGGAACATTGGGGATTTTTAAGGAACATTGGGGATTTTTAGGAGATATTGGGGATTTTTAAGGAACATTGGGGATTTTTAAGGAACATTGGGGATTTTTAGGAGATATTGGGGAGGGTAAAAGGAACTAAGGAATCATGGGGGACCTTGAGAAATGATACCTTTGGGGAATCTAATCAACAAGTTGGACATTTTAGGAGAAGTTGGGGATTCTTAAGAAACATTGGGGATTTTTAGGAGATATTGGGGATTTTTAAGGAACATTGGGGATTTTTAAGGAACATTGGGGATTTTTAAGGAACATTGGAGATTTTTAGGAGATATTGGGGAGGGTAAAGGGAACTTAGGAATCATGGGGGTCCTTGGGAAATGATACATTTGGGGAATCTAATCAACAAGTTGGACATTTTAGGAGAAGTTGGGGATTCTTAAGGAACATTGGGGATATTTAGGAGATATTGGGGATTTTTAAGGAGCATTGGGGATTTTTAAGGAACATTGGAGATTTTTAGGAGATATTGGGGAGGGTAAAGGGAACTTAGGAATCATGGGGGTCCTTGGGAAATGATACCTTTGGGGAATCTAATCAACAAGTTGGACATTTTAGGAGAAGTTGGGGATTCTTAAGGAACATTGGGGATTTTTAGGAGATATTGGGGATTTTTAAGGAACATTGGGGATTTTTAGGAGATATTGGGGATTTTTAAGGAACATTGGGGATTTTTAAGGAACATTGGGGATTTTTAGGAGATATTGGGGAGGGTAAAAGGAACTAAGGAATCATGGGGGACCTTGAGAAATGATACCTTTGGGGAATCTAATCAACAAGTTGGACATTTTAGGAGAAGTTGGGGATTCTTAAGAAACATTGGGGATTTTTAGGAGATATTGGGGATTTTTAAGGAACATTGGGGATTTTTAAGGAACATTGGGGATTTTTAAGGAACATTGGAGATTTTTAGGAGATATTGGGGAGGGTAAAGGGAACTTAGGAATCATGGGGGTCCTTGGGAAATGATACATTTGGGGAATCTAATCAACAAGTTGGACATTTTAGGAGAAGTTCGGGATTCTTAAGGAACATTGGGGATTTTTAGGAGATATTGGGGATTTTTAAGGAACATTGGGGATTTTTAGGAGATATTGGGGAGGGTAAAGGGAACTTAGGAATCATGGGGGTCCTTGGGAAATGATACATTTGGGGAATCTAATCAACAAGTTGGACATTTTAGGAGAAGTTGGGGATTCTTAAGGAACATTGGGGATTTTTAGGAGATATTGGGGATTTTTAAGGAACATTGGGGATTTTTAAGGAACATTGGGGATTTCTAAGGAACATTGGGGATTTTTAAGGAGCATTGGGGATTTTTAGGAGATATTGGGGATTTTTAAGGAACATTGGGGATTTTTAAGGAACATTGGAGATTTTTAGGAGATATTGGGGAGGGTAAAGGGAACTTAGGAATCATGGGGGTCCTTGGGAAATGATACATTTGGGGAATCTAATCAACAAGTTGGACATTTTAGGAGAAGTTGGGGATTCTTAAGAAACATTGGGGATTTTTAGGAGATATTGGGGATTTTTAAGGAACATTGGGGATTTTTAAGGAACATTGGGGATTTCTAAGGAACATTGGGGATTTTTAAGGAACATTGGGGATTTTTAGGAGATATTGGGGATTTTTAAGGAACATTGGGGATTTTTAAGGAACATTGGAGATTTTTAGGAGATATTGGGGAGGTTAAAGGGAACTTAGGAATCATGGGGGTCCTTGGGAAATGATACCTTTGGGGAATCTAATCAACATGTTGGACATTTTAGGAGAAGTTGGGGATTCTTAAGGAACATTGGGGATTTTTAGGAGATATTGGGGATTTTTAAGGAACATTGGGGATTTTTAGGAGATATTGGGGATTTTTAAGGAACATTGGGGATTTTTAGGAGATATTGGGGAGGGTAAAAGGAACGAAGGAATCATGGGGGACCTTGAGAAATGATACCTTTGGGGAATCTTATCAACAAGTTGGACATTTTAGGAGAAGTTGGGGATTCTTAAGAAACATTGGGGATTTTTAGGAGATATTGGGGATTTTTAAGGAACATTGGGGATTTTTAAGGAACATTGGGGATTTCTAAGGAACATTGGGGATTTTTAAGGAACATTGGAGATTTTTAGGAGATATTGGGGAGGGTAAAGGGAACTTAGGAATCATGGGGGTCCTTGGGAAATGATACCTTTGGGGAATCTAATCAACAAGTTGGACATTTTAGGAGAAGTTGGGGATTCTTAAGAAACATTGGGGATTTTTAGGAGATATTGGGGATTTTTGAGGAACATTGGGGATATTTAAGGAACATTGGAGATATTTAGGAGATATTGGGGAGGGTAAAGGGAACTAAGGAATCATGGGGGTCCTTAGGGCCCATATAGCCGAGGCGGTAAACGCACGGGTATTCAGCATGACCATGCTGAGGGTGACGGGTTCGATTCCCGGTCGGTCCAGGATCTTTTCGTAAAAGGAAATTTCCTTGGGGATTGGGATTGAAAGCTAATTACTTCTACTTTCTTAGTCTCTTGGACGTAAACTTTGTAAAAATAGTTTAAAAGGCCTTAAATTGAAAAATAATGCAAAATTGGTCGAAAAAATCGACTCTTTTTTGGACATTTTTGATGATTTAAATATGAAAATAAAGCTTTTGTTAAAAAAGTTCTTCTACAAAACATGCACGAACTTGTTCCCTAAAAATGTTTCTTTGACACCAAAACTCTATCTTTTGTAGTTAAGCCAGAAAATGTTTTTGAAAATAACGTTCCAAATTGCATTAAGTTCATGCCAAAACAATGGTCATCACCCTATCCGTCGTGCGTTCGTGTGCTGTTGCTCCACGGCATGAGGACGACTACTGCTGCTGGCTTGGCTGCTGGTGATGTCATCGCATACAGAAAACGAGCTCGCTCTTTGTCGCGTCACATCTCCGCCTGTGGAATCATTCGAGGCGGAGTTTGGATTTGCGCATACTAAGTGCGACGTGCAGCTAACTTGTTTTTCGACGGAGCGAAAGGAAAGCGCCGACGAAAGTGTATTTACAAGAGCAACCATTTAAATCCTTCGCACTCGTAGCTCTGCTGCGGTGCTGTTCAGATGGGGGGGTTTGTGCGTGCGGCAATTTAGAGCATGCAATTATTTGATGCATTCATTTTTTTTTGTATGATGTGCAAGGATAATGATTCTTCTTATTTCTTGCATAACATTCCCACTGGGACAAAGCCTGCTTCTCAGCTCAGTTATAAAACATACAGCAATAAATTCCTTTGGAACCAATCATGGGGGATCCTTGGGAAATGATACCTTTGGGGAATCAAATCAACAAGTTGGATATTTTAGGAGAAGTTGGGGATTTTTAAGGAACATTGGGGATTTTTAGGAGATATTGGGGATTTTTAAGGAACATTGGGGATTTTTAAGGAACATTGGGGAATTTTAGGAGATATTGGGAAGGGCAAAAGGGAACTTAGGAATCATGGGGGTCCTCTTAGGAGAAGTTGGGTATTCATAAGGAACATTGGGGATTTTTAGGAGATATTGGGGAGGGTAAAGGGAACTAAGGAATCATGGGGGTCCTTGGGAGATGATACCTTTGGGGAATCTAATCAACAAGTTGGACATTTTAGGATAAGTTGGGGATTTTTAAGGAACATTGGGGATTTTTAGGAGATATTGGGGATTTTTAAGGAACATTGGGGATTTTTAAGGAACATTGGGGAATTTTAGGAGATATTGGGAAGGGGAAAAGGGAACTTAGGAAGCATGGGGGTCCTCTTAGGAGAAGTTGAGGATTCTTATAGGACATTGGGGATTTTTAGGCGATATTGGGGAGGGTAAAGAGAACTTAGGAATCATGTGGTCCTTGAGAAATGATACCTTTGGGGAATCTAATCAACAAGTTGGCCATTTTAGGAGGTATTGGGGATTTTTAAGGAACATTGGGGATTTTAAGGAGATATTGGGGAGGGTAAAGGGAACTTAGGAATAATGGGGGTCCTTGAGAAATGATACCTTTGGGGAATCTAATCAACAAGTTGGCCATTTTAGGAGATATTGGGGATTTTTAAGGAACATTGGGGATTTTTAGGAGATATTGGGGATTTTTAAGGAACATTGGGGATTTTTAGGAGATATTGGGGATTTTTAAGGAACATTGGGGATTTTTAAGGAACATTGGGGATTTTTAGGAGATATTGGGGAGGGTAAAAGGAACTAAGGAATCATGGGGGACCTTGAGAAATGATACCTTTGGGGAATCTAATCAACAAGTTGGACATTTTAGGAGAAGTTGGGGATTCTTAAGAAACATTGGGGATTTTTAGGAGATATTGGGGATTTTTAAGGAACATTGGGGATTTTTAAGGAACATTGGGGATTTTTAAGGAACATTGGAGATTTTTAGGAGATATTGGGGAGGGTAAAGGGAACTTAGGAATCATGGGGGTCCTTGGGAAATGATACATTTGGGGAATCTAATCAACAAGTTGGACATTTTAGGAGAAGTTCGGGATTCTTAAGGAACATTGGGGATTTTTAGGAGATATTGGGGATTTTTTAGGAACATTGGGGATTTTTAGGAGATATTGGGGAGGGTAAAGGGAACTTAGGAATCATGGGGGTCCTTGGGAAATGATACATTTGGGGAATCTAATCAACAAGTTGGACATTTTAGGAGAAGTTCGGGATTCTTAAGGAACATTGGGGATTTTTAGGAGATATTGGGGATTTTTAAGGAACATTGGGGATTTTTAGGAGATATTGGGGAGGGTAAAGGGAACTTAGGAATCATGGGGGTCCTTGGGAAATGATACATTTGGGGAATCTAATCAACAAGTTGGACATTTTAGGAGAAGTTGGGGATTCTTAAGGAACATTGGGGATTTTTAGGAGATATTGGGGATTTTTAAGGAACATTGGGGATTTTTAAGGAACATTGGGGATTTCTAAGGAACATTGGGGATTTTTAAGGAGCATTGGGGATTTTTAGGAGATATTGGGGATTTTTAAGGAACATTGGGGATTTTTAAGGAACATTGGAGATTTTTAGGAGATATTGGGGAGGGTAAAGGGAACTTAGGAATCATGGGGGTCCTTGGGAAATGATACATTTGGGGAATCTAATCAACAAGTTGGACATTTTAGGAGAAGTTGGGGATTCTTAAGAAACATTGGGGATTTTTAGGGAGATATTGGGGATTTTTAAGGAACATTGGGGATTTTTAAGGAACATTGGGGATTTCTAAGGAACATTGGGGATTTTTAGGAGATATTGGGGATTTTTAAGGAACATTGGGGATTTTTAAGGAACATTGGAGATTTTTAGGAGATATTGGGAGGTTAAAGGGAACTTAGGAATCATGGGGGTCCTTGGGAAATGATACCTTTGGGGAATCTAATCAACATGTTGGACATTTTAGGAGAAGTTGGGGATTCTTAAGGAACATTGGGGATTTTTAGGAGATATTGGGGATTTTTAAGGAACATTGGGGATTTTTAGGAGATATTGGGGATTTTTAAGGAACATTGGGGATTTTAGGAGATATTGGGGAGGGTAAAAGGAACGAAGGAATCATGGGGGACCTTGAGAAATGATACCTTTGGGGAATCTTATCAACAAGTTGGACATTTTAGGAGAAGTTGGGGATTCTTAAGAAACATTGGGGATTTTTAGGAGATATTGGGGATTTTTAAGGAACATTGGGGATTTTTAAGGAACATTGGGGATTTCTAAGGAACATTGGGGATTTTTAAGGAACATTGGAGATTTTTAGGAGATATTGGGGAGGGTAAAGGGAACTTAGGAATCATGGGGGTCCTTGGGAAATGATACCTTTGGGGAATCTAATCAACAAGTTGGACATTTTAGGAGAAGTTGGGGATTCTTAAGGAACATTGGGGATTTTTAGGAGATATTGGGGATTTTTGAGGAACATTGGGGATATTTAAGGAACATTGGAGATATTTAGGAGATATTGGGGAGGGTAAAGGGAACTAAGGAATCATGGGGGTCCTTAGGGCCCATATAGCCGAGGCGGTAAACGCACGGGTATTCAGCATGACCATGCTGAGGGTGACGGGTTCGATTCCCGGTCGGTCCAGGATCTTTTCGTAAAAGGAAATTTCCTTGGGGATTGGGATTGAAAGCTAATTACTTCTACTTTCTTAGTCTCTTGGACGTAAACTTTGTAAAAATAGTTTAAAAGGCCTTAAATTGAAAAATAATGCAAAATTGGTCGAAAAAATCGACTCTTTTTTGGACATTTTTGATGATTTAAATATGAAAATAAAGCTTTTGTTAAAAAAGTTCTTCTACAAAACATGCACGAACTTGTTCCCTAAAAATGTTTCTTTGACACCAAAACTCTATCTTTTGTAGTTAAGCCAGAAAATGTTTTTGAAAATAACGTTCCAAATTGCATTAAGTTCATGCCAAAACAATGGTCATCACCCTATCCGTCGTGCGTTCGTGTGCTGTTGCTCCACGGCATGAGGACGACTACTGCCTGCTGGCTTGGCTGCTGGTGATGTCATCGCATACAGAAAACGAGCTCGCTCTTTGTCGCGTCACATCTCCGCCTGTGGAATCATTCGAGGCGGAGTTTGGATTTGCGCATACTAAGTGCGACGTGCAGCTAACTTGTTTTTCGACGGAGCGAAAGGAAAGCGCCGACGAAAGTGTATTTACAAGAGCAACCATTTAAATCCTTCGCACTCGTAGCTCTGCTGCGGTGCTGTTCAGATGGGGGGGGTTTGTGCGTGCGGCAATTTAGAGCATGCAATTATTTGATGCATTCATTTTTTTTGTATGATGTGCAAGGATAATGATTCTTCTTATTTCTTGCATAACATTCCCACTGGGACAAAGCCTGCTTCTCAGCTCAGTTATAAAACATACAGCAATAAATTCCTTTGGAACCAATCATGGGGGATCCTTGGGAAATGATACCTTTGGGGAATCAAATCAACAAGTTGGATATTTTAGGAGAAGTTGGGGATTTTTAAGGAACATTGGGGATTTTTAGGAGATATTGGGGATTTTTAAGGAACATTGGGGATTTTTAAGGAACATTGGGGAATTTTAGGAGATATTGGGAAGGGCAAAAGGGAACTTAGGAATCATGGGGGTCCTCTTAGGAGAAGTTGGGTATTCATAAGGAACATTGGGGATTTTTAGGAGATATTGGGGAGGGTAAAGGGAACTAAGGAATCATGGGGGTCCTTGGGAGATGATACCTTTGGGGAATCTAATCAACAAGTTGGACATTTTAGGATAAGTTGGGGATTTTTAAGGAACATTGGGGATTTTTAGGAGATATTGGGGATTTTTAAGGAACATTGGGGATTTTTAAGGAACATTGGGGAATTTTAGGAGATATTGGGAAGGGGAAAAGGGAACTTAGGAAGCATGGGGGTCCTCTTAGGAGAAGTTGAGGATTCTTATAGGACATTGGGGATTTTTAGGCGATATTGGGGAGGGTAAAGAGAACTTAGGAATCATGTGGTCCTTGAGAAATGATACCTTTGGGGAATCTAATCAACAAGTTGGCCATTTTAGGAGGTATTGGGGATTTTTAAGGAACATTGGGGATTTTAAGGAGATATTGGGGAGGGTAAAGGGAACTTAGGAATAATGGGGGTCCTTGAGAAATGATACCTTTGGGGAATCTAATCAACAAGTTGGCCATTTTAGGAGATATTGGGGATTTTTAAGGAACATTGGGGATTTTAAGGAGATATTGGGGAGGGTAAAGGGAACTTAGGAATAATGGGGGTCCTTGAGAAATGATACCTTTGGGGAATCTAATCAACAAGTTGGACATTTTAGGAGAAGTTGGGGATTCTTAAGGAACATTGGGGATTTTTAGGAGATATTGGGGATTTTTAAGGAGCATTGGGGATTTTTAAGGAACATTGGAGATTTTTAGGAGATATTGGGGAGGGTAAAGGGAACTTAGGAATCATGTGGTCCTTGAGAAATGATACCTTTGGGGAATCTAATCAACAAGTTGGCCATTTTAGGAGATATTGGGGATTTTTAAGGAACATTGGGGATTTTAAGGAGATATTGGGGAGGGTAAAGGGAACTTAGGAATAATGGGGGTCCTTGAGAAATGATACCTTTGGGGAATCTAATCAACAAGTTGGACATTTTAGGAGAAGTTGGGGATTCTTAAGGAACATTGGGGATTTTTAGGAGATATTGGGGATTTTTAAGGAGCATTGGGGATTTTTAAGGAACATTGGAGATTTTTAGGAGATATTGGGGAGGGTAAAGGGAACTTAGGAATCATGTGGTCCTTGAGAAATGATACCTTTGGGGAATCTAATCAACAAGTTGGCCATTTTAGGAGATATTGGGGATTTTTAAGGAACATTGGGGATTTTAAGGAGATATTGGGGAGGGTAAAGGGAACTTAGGAATCATGGGGGTCCTTGGGAAATGATACCTTTGGGGAATCTAATCAACAAGTTGGACATTTAAGGAGAAGTTGGGGATTCTTAAGGAACATTGGGGATTTTTAAGGAACATTGGGGATTTTTAGGAGATATTGGGGATTTTTAAGGAACATTGGGGATTTTTAAGGAACATTGGGGATTTTTAGGAGATATTGGGGAGGGTAAAAGGAACTAAGGAATCATGGGGGACCTTGAGAAATGATACCTTTGGGGAATCTAATCAACAAGTTGGACATTTTAGGAGAAGTTGGGGATTCTTAAGAAACATTGGGGATTTTTAGGAGATATTGGGGATTTTTAAGGAACATTGGGGATTTTTAAGGAACATTGGGGATTTTTAAGGAACATTGGAGATTTTTAGGAGATATTGGGGAGGGTAAAGGGAACTTAGGAATCATGGGGGTCCTTGGGAAATGATACATTTGGGGAATCTAATCAACAAGTTGGACATTTTAGGAGAAGTTGGGGATTCTTAAGGAACATTGGGGATTTTTAGGAGATATTGGGGATTTTTAAGGAGCATTGGGGATTTTTAAGGAACATTGGAGATTTTTAGGAGATATTGGGGAGGGTAAAGGGAACTTAGGAATCATGTGGTCCTTGAGAAATGATACCTTTGGGGAATCTAATCAACAAGTTGGCCATTTTAGGAGATATTGGGGATTTTTAAGGAACATTGGGGATTTTAAGGAGATATTGGGGAGGGTAAAGGGAACTTAGGAATCATGGGGGTCCTTGGGAAATGATACCTTTGGGGAATCTAATCAACAAGTTGGACATTTAAGGAGAAGTTGGGGATTCTTAAGGAACATTGGGGATTTTTAAGGAACATTGGGGATTTTTAGGAGATATTGGGGATTTTTAAGGAACATTGGGGATTTTTAAGGAACATTGGGGATTTTTAGGAGATATTGGGGAGGGTAAAAGGAACTAAGGAATCATGGGGGACCTTGAGAAATGATACCTTTGGGGAATCTAATCAACAAGTTGGACATTTTAGGAGAAGTTGGGGATTCTTAAGAAACATTGGGGATTTTTAGGAGATATTGGGGATTTTTAAGGAACATTGGGGATTTTTAAGGAACATTGGGGATTTTTAAGGAACATTGGAGATTTTTAGGAGATATTGGGGAGGGTAAAGGGAACTTAGGAATCATGGGGGTCCTTGGGAAATGATACATTTGGGGAATCTAATCAACAAGTTGGACATTTTAGGAGAAGTTGGGGATTCTTAAGGAACATTGGGGATATTTAGGAGATATTGGGGATTTTTAAGGAGCATTGGGGATTTTTAAGGAACATTGGAGATTTTTAGGAGATATTGGGGAGGGTAAAGGGAACTTAGGAATCATGGGGGTCCTTGGGAAATGATACCTTTGGGGAATCTAATCAACAAGTTGGACATTTTAGGAGAAGTTGGGGATTCTTAAGGAACATTGGGGATTTTTAGGAGATATTGGGGATTTTTAAGGAACATTGGGGATTTTTAGGAGATATTGGGGATTTTTAAGGAACATTGGGGATTTTTAAGGAACATTGGGGATTTTTAGGAGATATTGGGGAGGGTAAAAGGAACTAAGGAATCATGGGGGACCTTGAGAAATGATACCTTTGGGGAATCTAATCAACAAGTTGGACATTTTAGGAGAAGTTGGGGATTCTTAAGAAACATTGGGGATTTTTAGGAGATATTGGGGATTTTTAAGGAACATTGGGGATTTTTAAGGAACATTGGGGATTTTTAAGGAACATTGGAGATTTTTAGGAGATATTGGGGAGGGTAAAGGGAACTTAGGAATCATGGGGGTCCTTGGGAAATGATACATTTGGGGAATCTAATCAACAAGTTGGACATTTTAGGAGAAGTTCGGGATTCTTAAGGAACATTGGGGATTTTTAGGAGATATTGGGGATTTTTAAGGAACATTGGGGATTTTTAGGAGATATTGGGGAGGGTAAAGGGAACTTAGGAATCATGGGGGTCCTTGGGAAATGATACATTTGGGGAATCTAATCAACAAGTTGGACATTTTAGGAGAAGTTCGGGATTCTTAAGGAACATTGGGGATTTTTAGGAGATATTGGGGATTTTTAAGGAACATTGGGGATTTTTAGGAGATATTGGGGAGGGTAAAGGGAACTTAGGAATCATGGGGGTCCTTGGGAAATGATACATTTGGGGAATCTAATCAACAAGTTGGACATTTTAGGAGAAGTTGGGGATTCTTAAGGAACATTGGGGATTTTTAGGAGATATTGGGGATTTTTAAGGAACATTGGGGATTTTTAAGGAACATTGGGGATTTCTAAGGAACATTGGGGATTTTTAAGGAGCATTGGGGATTTTTAGGAGATATTGGGGATTTTTAAGGAACATTGGGGATTTTTAAGGAACATTGGAGATTTTTAGGAGATATTGGGGAGGGTAAAGGGAACTTAGGAATCATGGGGGTCCTTGGGAAATGATACATTTGGGGAATCTAATCAACAAGTTGGACATTTTAGGAGAAGTTGGGGATTCTTAAGAAACATTGGGGATTTTTAGGAGATATTGGGGATTTTTAAGGAACATTGGGGATTTTTAAGGAACATTGGGGATTTCTAAGGAACATTGGGGATTTTTAAGGAACATTGGGGATTTTTAGGAGATATTGGGGATTTTTAAGGAACATTGGGGATTTTTAAGGAACATTGGAGATTTTTAGGAGATATTGGGGAGGTTAAAGGGAACTTAGGAATCATGGGGGTCCTTGGGAAATGATACCTTTGGGGAATCTAATCAACAAGTTGGACATTTTAGGAGAAGTTGGGGATTCTTAAGGAACATTGGGGATTTTTAGGAGATATTGGGGATTTTTAAGGAACATTGGGGATTTTTAGGAGATATTGGGGATTTTTAAGGAACATTGGGGATTTTTAGGAGATATTGGGGAGGGTAAAAGGAACGAAGGAATCATGGGGGACCTTGAGAAATGATACCTTTGGGGAATCTTATCAACAAGTTGGACATTTTAGGAGAAATTGGGGATTCTTAAGAAACATTGGGGATTTTTAGGAGATATTGGGGATTTTTAAGGAACATTGGGGATTTTTAAGGAACATTGGGGATTTCTAAGGAACATTGGGGATTTTTAAGGAACATTGGAGATTTTTAGGAGATATTGGGGAGGGTAAAGGGAACTTAGGAATCATGGGGGTCCTTGGGAAATGATACCTTTGGGGAATCTAATCAACAAGTTGGACATTTTAGGAGAAGTTGGGGATTCTTAAGGAACATTGGGGATTTTTAGGAGATATTGGGGATTTTTGAGGAACATTGGGGATATTTAAGGAACATTGGAGATATTTAGGAGATATTGGGGAGGGTAAAGGGAACTAAGGAATCATGGGGGTCCTTAGGGCCCATATAGCCGAGGCGGTAAACGCACGGGTATTCAGCATGACCATGCTGAGGGTGACGGGTTCGATTCCCGGTCGGTCCAGGATCTTTTCGTAAAAGGAAATTTCCTTGACTTCCTTGGGCATAGAGTATCTTCGTGCCTGCCACACGATATACACATGCAAAATGGTCATTGGCAGAGGAAGCTCTCAGTTAAAAACTGTGGAAGTGCTCATTGAACACTAAGCTGAGAAGCAGGCTTTGTCCCAGTGAGGACGTTACGCCAAGAAGAAGAAGAAGAAGGGGGTCCTTGGGAAATGATACCTTTGGGGAATCTAATCAACAAGTTGGACATTTTAGGAGAAGTTGGGGATTCTTGAGGAACATTGGGGATTTTTAGGAGATATTGGGGATTTTTAAGGAACATTGGGGATTTTTAGGAGATATTGGGGATTTTTAAGGAACATTGGGGATTTTTAAGGAATATTGGAGATTTTTAGGAGATATTGGGGAGGGTAAAGGGAACTTAGGAATCATGGGGGTCCTTGGGAAATGATACATTTGGGGAATCTAATCAACAAGTAGGACATTTTAGGAGAAGTTGGGGATTCTTAAAGAACAATGGGGATTTTTAGGAGATATTAGGGATTTTTAAGGAACATTGGGGATTTTTAGGAGATATTGGGTAGGGTAAAGGGAACTAAGGAATCATGGGGGTCCTTGGAAAATGATACCTTTGGGGAATCTAATCGACAAGTCGGACATTTTAGGAGAAGTTGGGGATTCTTAAGGGACATTGGGGATTTTTAGGAGATATTGGGGAGGGTAAAGGGAACTTAGGAATCATGGGGGTCCTTGAGAAATGATACCTTTGGGGAATCTAATCAACAAGATGGATATTTTTGGAGATATTGGGAATTTTTAAGGAACACTGGGGATTTTTAAGGAACATTGGAGATTTTTAGGAGATATTGGGGAGGGTAAAGGGAACTAAGGAATCATGGGGGTCCTTGAGAAATGATAGCTTTGGGGAATCTAATCAACATGTTGGATATTTTAGGAGAAGTTGGGGATTCTTAAGTAACATTGGGGATTTATAGGAGATATTGGGGATTCTTAAGGAACATTGGGGATTTTTAGGAGATATTGGGGAGGGTAAAGGGAACTTAGGAATCATGGGGGTCCTTGGGAAATGATACCTTTGGGGAATCTAATCAACAAGTTGGACATTTTAGGAGAAGTTGGGTATTCTTAAAGAACATTGGGGATTTATAGGAGATATTGGGGATTTTTAAGGAACATTGGGGATTTTTAAGGAACATTGGGGAATTTAAGGAGATATTGGGAAGGGGAAAAGGGAACTTAGGAAGCATGGGGGTCCTCTTAGGAGAAGTTGGGGATTCTTAAAGGACATTGGGGATTTTAGGCAATATTGGGGAGAGTAAAGAGAACTTAAGAATCATGTGGTCCTTGAGAAATGATACCTTTGGGGAATCTAATCAACAAGTTGGCCATTTAAGGAGATATTGGGGATTTTTAAGGAACATTGGGGATTTATAGGAGATATTGGAGAGGGTAAAGGGAACTAAGGAATCATGGGGGTCCTTGGGAAATGATACCTTTGGGGAATCTAATCAACAAGTTGGCCATTTTAGGAGGTATTGGGGATTTTTAGGAGATATTGGGGATTTTTAAGGAACATTGGGGATTTATAGGAGATATTGGAGAGGGTAAAGGGAACTAAGGAATCATGGGGGTCTTTGGGAAACGTTACCTTTGGGGAATCTAATCAACAAGATGGAAATTTTAGGAAAAGTTGGATATTCATAAGGAACATTGGGGATTTTTAGGAGATATTGGGGAGGGTGAAGGGAACTAAGGAATCATGGGGGTCCTTGGGAAATGATACCTTTGGGGAATCTAATAAACAAGTTGAACATTTTAGGAGAAGTTGGGGATTCTTAAGGAACATTGGAGATTTTTAGGAGATATTGGGGATTTTTAAGGAACATTGGGGATTTTTGAGGAACATTGGAGATTTTTGAGAGATACTGGGGAGGGTAAAGGGAACTTAGGAATCATGGGGGTCCTTGGAAAATGATACCTTTGGGGAATCTAATCGACAAGTCGGACATTTTAGGAGAAGTTGGGGATATTTAAGGGACATTGGGGATTTTTAGGAGATATTGGGGAGGGTAAAGGGAACTTAGGAATCATGGGGGTCCTTGAGAAATGATACCTTTGGGGAATCTTATCAACAAGTTGGCCATTTTAGGAGAAGTTGGGGATTCTTTAGGGACATTGGTCATTTTTAGGAGATATTGGGGTGGGTAATGGGAACTTTGGAATCATGGGGGTCCTTGAGAAATGATACCTTTGGGAAATCTAACCAACAAGTTGGATATTTAAGGAGAAGTTGGGGACTCTTAAGGAACATTGGGGATTTTAAGGAGATATTGGGGAGGGTAAAGGGAACTTAGGAATCATGGGGGTCCTTGGGAAATGATACCTTTGTGAAATCTAATCAACAAGTTGGATATTTTAGGAGAAGTTGGGGATTCTCAAGGAACATTGGGAATTTTTAGGAGATATTGGGGATTTTTAGAAAACATTGAAGATTTTTAAGGAACATTGGGGATTTTTAGGAGACATTGGGGATTTTTAGGTGATATTGGAGATTTTTAAGAAACTTTGGGGATTTTCAGGAGATATTGGAGACTTTTCATGACGTTGGGGATTTTTAGGAGATATTGGGAACTTTTCAGGGAGCGTTGGGAATTGTAGGAGATATTGGGGAGGGTAAAGGGAACTTAGGAATCATGAAGATCCTTGGGAAATGATACCTTTGGAATTCGTTAGATTTAGTTGGATATTTTAGGAGAAGTTGGGGATGCTTCAAGAAGATTGGAAATTTTGAGGAGATATTGGGGATTTTTAAGGAATGTTGGGGCTTTAAAGAAGATATTGGAGATTTTTTAAGGAACGATTGGGTTCTAAGGAGATATTGGGGAGAGTAATTGGAACTTTGGAATTTTGGGGGTCTGCATGGGAAATTATACCTTTGGGGAACCTGAGCAACAAGTTGATCATTTTAGCAGAAGTAGGGGATTTTTTAAGAAACATTGGTAATTTTAAGGAGATATTGGAGAGGGTAAAGGAAACACAGGAATCATCATCCCCAATGTCCCTCAAGAATCCCCAACTTCTCCTAAAATGGCCAACTTGTTGATTAGATTCCTCAAAGGTATCATTTCCCAAGGACCCCCATGATTCCTAAGTTCCCTTTACCCTCCCCAATATCTCCTAAAAATCCCCAACGTTCCTTAAAAATCCCCAATGTTCCCTAAAAATCCCCAATGTTACTTTAAAATCCCCAATATCTCCTTAAAATCCCCAATATTCCTTAAAAATCCCCAACTTCTTTTAAAATGTCCAACTTGACGATTAGATTCCCCAAAGGTATCATTTTCCAAGGACCCCTATGTTTCCTAAATTCCCTTTACCCTCCCCAATATCTCCTAAAAATCCCCAATGTTCCTTATGAAACCCTAACTTCTCCTAAAATATCCAGCTTGTTGATTAGATTTCCCAAAGGTATTATTTACGAAGGACGGCCATGATTCCTAAGTTCCCTTTACCATCCCCAATATCTCCTAAAAATCCCCAATGTTCCTTAAGAGTCCTCAACTTCTCCTTAAAGAGGGTAAAGGGCTCCCCAATATTGCCTAAAAATCCCCAATGTCCCTTAAGAATCCCAAACTTCTTTTAAGAGGACCCCCATGATTCCTTAATTCCCTTTTCCCCTTCCCAATATCTCCTAAAATACCCAATGTTCCTTAAAAATCCCCAAAGTTCCTTAAAAATCCCCAATATCTCCTAAAAATCTCCAATGTTCCTTAAGAATCCCCAACTTCTCCTAAAATGTCCAACTAGTTGATTAGATTCCCCAAAGGTATCATTTCCCAAGGACCCCCATGATTCCTTAGTTCCCTTCACCCTCCAAAATATCTCCTAAAAATCCCCAATGTTCCTTATGAATACCCAACTTCTCCTAAAATATCCGTCTTGTTGATTAGATTCCCCAAAGGTAACGTTTCCCAAAGACCCCCATGATTCCTTAGTTCCCTTTACCCTCTCCAATGTCTCCTATAAATCCCCAATGTTCCTTAAAAATCACCAATATCTCCTAAAATGGCAAACTTGTTGATTAGATTCCCCAAAGGTATCATTTCTCAAGGACCACATGATTCCTAAGTTCTCTTTACCCTCCCCAATATCGCCTTAAAATCCCCAATGTCCTTTAAGAATCCCCAACTTCTCCTAAGAGGGCCCCCATGATTCCTAAGTTCCCTTTACCCTCCCCAATATCTCCTAAAAATCCCCAATGTTCCTCAAAAATCCCCAATGTTCCATAAGAATCCCCAATATCTCCTATAAATCCCCAATGTTCCTTAAGAATCCCCAACTTCTCCTAAAATATCCAACTTGTTGATTAGATTCCCCAAAGCTATCATTTCTCAAGGACCCCCATGATTCCTTAGTTCCCTTTACCCTCCCCAATATCTCCTAAAAATCTCCAATGTTCCTTAAAAATCCCCAGTGTTCCTTAAAAATTCCCAATATCTCCAAAAATATCCATCTTGTTGATTAGATTCCCCAAAGGTATCATTTCTCAAGGACCCCCATGATTCCTTAGTTCCCTTTACCCTACCCAATATCTCCTAAAAATCCTCAATGTTCCTTAAAAATCCCCAATATCTCCTAAAAATCCCCATTGTTCTTTAAGAATCCCCAACTTCTCCTAAAATGTCCAACTTGTTGATAAGATTCCCCAAATGTATCATTTCCCAAGGACCCCCATGATTCCTAAGTTCCCTTTACCCTCCCCAATATCTCCTAAAAATCTCCAATATTCCTTAAAAATCCCCAATGTTCCTTAAAAATCCCCAATATCTCCTAAAAATCCCCAATGTTCCTTAAAAATCCCCAATATCTCCTAAAAATCCCCAATGTTCCTCAAGAATCCCCAACTTCTCCTAAAATGTCCAACTTGTTGATTAGATTCCCCAAAGGTATCATTTCCCAAGGACCCCTATGATTCCTGAGTTCCCTTTACCCTCCCCAATATCTCCTAAAAATCTCCAATGTTCCTTAAATATCCCCAATGTTCCTCAAAAATCCCCAATATCTCCTAAAAATCCCCAATGTTCCTTAAGAATCCCCAACTTCTCCTAAAATGTCCAACTTGTTGATTAGATTCCCCAAAGGTATCATTTCCCAAGGACCCCCATGATTTCTAAGTTCCCTTTACCCTCCCCAATATCTCCTAAAAATCTCCAATGTTCCTTAAAAATCCCCAATGTTCCTTAGAAATCCCCAAAGTTCCTTAAAAATCCCCAATGTTCCTTAAAAATCCCCAATATCTCCTAAAAATCCCCAATGTTTCTTAAGAATCCCCAACTTCTCCTAAAATGTCCAACTTGTTGATTAGATTCCCCAAAGGTATCATTTCCCAAGGACCCCCATGATTCCTAAGTTCCCTTTACCCTCCCCAATATCTCCTAAAAATCTCCAATGTTCCTTAAAAATCCCCAATGTTCCTTAAAAATCCCCAATATCTCCTAAAAATCCCCAATGTTCCTTAAAAATCCCCAATATCTCCTAAAAATCCCCAATGTTCCTTAAGAACAGTCTTGCGAATAATCGCGACCATCACGAGACAATCACTTGAACCGCTTTCTGGAGTCACCGTTCCCAAGGTGATACGAACCAGCTAGCGTGTCACGCCTGGAATGACAAACATGTTGTGGGTTCCACCCTTCGCAGCTTTGCAGCGATAGCAGATGCTGAGTATGCTTCAGGCGGGTTGCGAGAAAATCAATCTCTCTGAGCAACGATGCATAACGGGCGAAGTGAGAGCGTTTGCCGTAGCCAGGGCGAACTGCGTGGTGCGCTCAATGTGTGCGTTTAAACTGAGCTATGCAAAACGAATAGGATTTATGACGTAGTACCGTGCTTGTGATAATACACAAGCATAGTTTTACATGCTGTTGCGCGTGCATCTGCTTGAGGCGACGGAGAGAGTCATGACACTCACATGAGCCGTATCCAAGTCAGGATGATTGTAGCAAAACAAGGGTGACCGGGTGACTATGATGGGATTCTGTCTTTTCTGGTGTTAGCGACTGTAGAGAGAGCGAATCAGAAACCGCAGAGACAGGGTGACACAAGCTTGGTGCTTATCAGCTTTTTTGTGACTTGTACGCTGATGCTTCGCGACACTGCTTAAGAATCCCCAACTTCTCCTAAAATGTCCAACTTGTTGATTAGATTCCCCAAATGTATCATTTCCCAAGGACCCCCATGATTCCTAAGTTCCCTTTACCCTCCCCAATATCTCCTAAAAATCTCCAATGTTCCTTAAAAATCCCCAATATCTCCTAAAAATCCCCAATGTTTCTTAAGAATCCCCAACTTCTCCTAAAATGTCCAACTTGTTGATTAGATTCCCCAAAGGTATCATTTCCCAAGGACCCCCATGATTCCTGAGTTCCTTTTACCCTCCCCAATATCTCCTAAAAATCCCCAATGTTCCTTAAAAATCCCCAATATCTCCAAAAATCCCCAATGTTCCTTAAGAATCCCCAACTTCTCCTAAAATGTCCAACATGTTGATTAGATTCCCCAAAGGTATCATTTCCCAAGGACCCCAATGATTCCTAAGTTCCCTTTACCCTCCCCAATATCTCCTAAAAATCTCCAATGTTCCTTAAAAATCCCCAATGTTCCTTAAAAATCCCCAATATCTCCTAAAAATCCCCAATGTTCCTTAAAAATCCCCAATATCTCCTAAAAATCCCCAATGTTCCTTAAGAATCCCCAACTTCTCCTAAAATGTCCAACTTGTTGATTAGATTCCCCAAAAGCATCATTTCTCAAGGTCCCCCATGATTCCTTAGTTCCCTTTACCCTCCCCAATATCGCCTAAAAATCTCCAATGTTCCTTAAAAATCCCCAATGTTCCTTAAAAATCCCCAATATCTCCTAAAAATCCCCAATGTTCCTTAAGAATCCCCAACTTCTCCTAAAATGTCCAACTTGTTGATTAGATTCCCCAAATGTATCATTTCCCAAGGACCCCCATGATTCCTAAGTTCCCTTTACCCTCCCCAATATCTCCTAAAAATCCCCAATGTTCCTTAAAAATCCCCAATATCTCCTAAAAATCCCCAATGTTCCTTATGAATCCCGAACTTCTCCTAAAATGTCCAACTTGTTGATTAGATTCCCCAAATGTATCATTTCCCAAGGACCCCTATGATTCCTAAGTTCCCTTTACCCTCCCCAATATCTCCTAAAAATCTCCAATGTTCCTTAAAAATCCCCAATGTTCCTTAAAAATCCCCAATATCTCCTAAAAATCCCCAATGTTCCTTAAAAATCCCCAATATCTCCTAAAAATCCCCAATGTTCCTTAAGAATCCCCAACTTCTCCTAAAATGTCCAACTTGTTGATTAGATTCCCCAAATGTATCATTTCTCAAGGACCCCCATGATTCCTAAGTTCCCTTTACCCTCCCCAATATCTCCTAAAAATCTCCAATGTTCCTTAAAAAGCCCCAATATCTCCTAAAAATCCCCAATGTTCCTTAAGAATCCCGAACTTCTCCTAAAATGTCCAACTTGTTGATTAGATTCCCCAAAGGCATCATTTATCAAGGTCCCCCATGATTCCTTAGTTCCCTTTACCCTCCCCAATATCGCCTAAAAATCTCCAATGTTCCTTAAAAATCCCCAATGTTCCTTAAAAATCCCCAATATCTCCTAAAAATCCCCAATGTTCCTTAAGAATCCCCAACTTCTCCTAAAATGTCCAACTTGTTGATTAGATTCCCCAAATGTATCATTTCCCAAGGACCCCCATGATTCCTTAGTTCCTTTTACCCTTCCCAATATCTCCTAAAAATCCCCAATGTTCCTTAAAAACCCCCAATGTTCCTTAAAAATCCCCAATATCTCCTAAAAATCCCCAATGTTCCTTAAAAATCCCCAATATCTCCTAAAAATCCCCAATGTTCCTTAAGAATCCCCAACTTCTCCTAAAATGTCCAACTTGTTGATTAGATTCCCCAAATGTATCATTTCCCAAGGACCCCCATGATTCCTAAGTTCCCTTTACCCTCCCCAATATCTCCTAAAAATCCCCAATGTTCCTTAAAAATCCCCAATATCTCCTAAAAATCCCCAATGTTCCTTAAGAATCCCGAACTTCTCCTAAAATGTCCAACTTGTTGATTAGATTCCCCAAATGTATCATTTCCCAAGGACCCCTATGATTCCTAAGTTCCCTTTACCCTCCCCAATATCTCCTAAAAATCCCCAATGTTCCTTAAAAATCCCCAATGTTCCTTAAAAATCCCCAATATCTCCTAAAAATCCCCAATGTTCCTTAAGAATCCCGAACTTCTCCTAAAATGTCCAACTTGTTGATTAGATTCCCCAAATGTATCATTTCCCAAGGACCCCCATGATTCCTTAGTTCCTTTTACCCTCCCCAATATCTCCTAAAAATCCCCAATGTTCCTTAAAAACCCCCAATGTTCCTTAAAAATCCCCAATATCTCCTAAAAATCCCCAATGTTCCTTAAAAATCCCCAATATCTCCTAAAAATCCCCAATGTTCCTTAAGAATCCCCAACTTCTCCTAAAATGTCCAACTTGTTGATTAGATTCCCCAAATGTATCATTTCCCAAGGACCCCCATGATTCCTAAGTTCCCTTTACCCTCCCCAATATCTCCTAAAAATCCCCAATGTTCCTTAAAAATCCCCAATATCTCCTAAAAATCCCCAATGTTCCTTAAGAATCCCGAACTTCTCCTAAAATGTCCAACTTGTTGATTAGATTCCCCAAATGTATCATTTCCCAAGGACCCCTATGATTCCTAAGTTCCCTTTACCCTCCCCAATATCTCCTAAAAATCCCCAATGTTCCTTAAAAACCCCCAATGTTCCTTAAAAATCCCCAATATCTCCTAAAAATCCCCAATGTTCCTTAAAATCCCCAATATCTCCTAAAAATCCCCAATGTTCCTTAAGAATCCCCAACTTCTCCTAAAATGTCCAACATGTTGATTAGATTCCCCAAAGGTATCATTTCCCAAGGACCCCCATGATTCCTAAGTTCCCTTTACCCTCCCCAATATCTCCTAAAAATCCCCAATGTTCCTTAAGAATCCCGAACTTCTCCTAAAATGTCCAACTTGTTGATTAGATTCCCCAAATGTATCATTTCCCAAGGACCCCCATGATTCCTTAGTTCCTTTTACCCTCCCCAATATCTCCTAAAAATCCCCAATGTTCCTTAAAAACCCCCAATGTTCCTTAAAAATCCCCAATATCTCCTAAAAATCCCCAATGTTCCTTAAAATCCCCAATATCTCCTAAAAATCCCCAATGTCCCTTAAGAATCCCCAACTTCTCCTAAAATGTCCAACTTGTTGATTAGATTCCCCAAAGGTATCATTTCCCAAGGACCCTCATGATTCCTAAGTTCCCTTTACCCTCCCCAATATCTCCTAAAAATCCCCAATGTTTCTTAAGAATCCCCAACTTCTCCTAAAATGTCCAACTTGTTGATTAGATTCCCCAAAGGTATCATTTCTCAAGGTCCCCCATGATTCCTTAGTTCCTTTTACCCTCCCCAATATCTCCTAAAAATCCCCAATGTTCCTTAAGAATCCCCAACTTCTCCTAAAATGTCCAACTTGTTGATTAGATTCCCCAAATGTATCATTTCCCAAGGACCCCCATGATTCCTAAGTTCCCTTTACCCTCCCCAATATCTCCTAAAAATCCCCAATGTTCCTTAAAAATCCCCAATATCTCCTAAAAATCCCCAATGTTCCTTAAGAATCCCGAACTTCTCCTAAAATGTCCAACTTGTTGATTAGATTCCCCAAATGTATCATTTCCCAAGGACCCCCATGATTCCTAAGTTCCCTTTACCCTCCCCAATATCTCCTAAAAATCCCCAATGTTCCTTAAAAATCCCCAATATCTCCTAAAAATCCCCAATGTTCCTTAAGAATCCCGAACTTCTCCTAAAATGTCCAACTTGTTGATTAGATTCCCCAAATGTATCATTTCCCAAGGACCCCCATGATTCCTAAGTTCCCTTTACCCTCCCCAATATCTCCTAAAAATCCCCAATGTTCCTTAAAAATCCCCAATATCTCCTAAAAATCCCCAATGTTCTTTAAGAATCCCCAACTTCTCCTAAAATGTCCTACTTGTTGATTAGATTCCCCAAATGTATCATTTCCCAAGGACCCCCATGATTCCTAAGTTCCCTTTACCCTCCCCAATATCTCCTAAAAATCTCCAATATTCCTTAAAAATCCCCAATGTTCCTTAAAAATCCCCAATATCTCCTAAAAATCCCCAATGTTCCTTAAAAATCCCCAATATCTCCTAAAAATCCCCAATGTTCCTCAAGAATCCCCAACTTCTCCTAAAATGTCCAACTTGTTGATTAGATTCCCCAAAGGTATCATTTCCCAAGGACCCCCTTCTTCTTCTTCTTCTTGGCGTAACGTCCTCACTGGGACAAAGCCTGCTTCTCAGCTTAGTGTTCAATGAGCACTTCCACAGTTTTTAACTGAGAGCTTCCTCTGCCAATGACCATTTTGCATGTGTATATCGTGTGGCAGGCACGAAGATACTCTATGCCCAAGGAAGTCAAGGAAATTTCCTTTTACGAAAAGATCCTGGACCGACCGGGAATCGAACCCGTCACCCTCAGCATGGTCATGCTGAATACCCGTGCGTTTACCGCCTCGGCTATATGGGCCCTAAGGACCCCCATGATTCCTAAGTTCCCTTTACCCTCCCCAATATCTCCTAAAAATCTCCAATGTTCCTTAAATATCCCCAATGTTCCTCAAAAATCCCCAATATCTCCTAAAAATCCCCAATGTTCCTTAAGAATCCCCAACTTCTCCTAAAATGTCCAACTTGTTGATTAGATTCCCCAAAGGTATCATTTCCCAAGGACCCCCATGATTCCTAAGTTCCCTTTACCCTCCCCAATATCTCCTAAAAATCTCCAATGTTCCTTAAAAATCCCCAATATCTCCTAAAATTCCCCAATGTTCCTTAAAAATCCCCAATATCTCCTAAAAATCCCCAATGTTTCTTAAGAATCCCCAACTTCTCCTAAAATGTCCAACTTGTTGATAAGATTCCCCAAAGGTATCATTTCTCAAGGTCCCCCATGATTCCTTCGTTCCTTTTACCCTCCCCAATATCTCCTAAAAATCCCCAATGTTCCTTAAAAATCCCCAATATCTCCTAAAATTCCCCAATGTTCCTTAAAAATCCCCAATATCTCCTAAAAATCCCCAATGTTCCTTAAGAATCCCCAACTTCTCCTAAAATGTCCAACTTGTTGATTAGATTCCCCAAAGGTATCATTTCCCAAGGACCCCCATGATTCCTAAGTTCCCTTTAACCTCCCCAATATCTCCTAAAAATCTCCAATGTTCCTTAAAAATCCCCAATATCTCCTAAAAATCCCCAATGTTCCTTAAAAATCCCCAATGTTCCTTAGAAATCCCCAATGTTCCTTAAAAATCCCCAATGTTCCTTAAAAATCCCCAATATCTCCTAAAAATCCCCAATGTTTCTTAAGAATCCCCAACTTCTCCAAAAATGTCCAACTTGTTGATTAGATTCCCCAAATGTATCATTTCCCAAGGACCCCCATGATTCCTAAGTTCCCTTTACCCTCCCCAATATCTCCTAAAAATCTCCAATGTTCCTTAAAAATCCCCAATGTTCCTTAAAAATCCCCAATATCTCCTAAAAATCCCCAATGCTCCTTAAAAATCCCCAATGTTCCTTAGAAATCCCCAATGTTCCTTAAAAATCCCCAATGTTCCTTAAAAATCCCCAATATCTCCTAAAAATCCCCAATGTTCCTTAAGAATCCCCAACTTCTCCTAAAATGTCCAACTTGTTGATTAGATTCCCCAAATGTATCATTTCCCAAGGACCCCCATGATTCCTAAGTTCCCTTTACCCTCCCCAATATCTCCTAAAAATCCCCAATGTTCCTTAAAAATCCCCAATATCTCCTAAAAATCCCCAATGTTCCTTAAGAATCCCGAACTTCTCCTAAAATGTCCAACTTGTTGATTAGATTCCCCAAATGTATCATTTCCCAAGGACCCCCATGATTCCTAAGTTCCCTTTACCCTCCCCAATATCTCCTAAAAATCCCCAATGTTCCTTAAAAATCCCCAATATCTCCTAAAAATCCCCAATGTTCCTTAAGAATCCCGAACTTCTCCTAAAATGTCCAACTTGTTG
The DNA here is from genome assembly GCF_035046485.1 of Aedes albopictus. Classification (NCBI taxonomy): domain Eukaryota; kingdom Metazoa; phylum Arthropoda; class Insecta; order Diptera; family Culicidae; genus Aedes; species Aedes albopictus. Next base: position 249,355,668 of record NC_085136.1, read on the forward strand.
ATTAGATTCCCCAAATGTATCATTTCCCAAGGACCCCCATGATTCCTAAGTTCCCTTTACCCTCCCCAATATCTCCTAAAAATCTCCAATGTTCCTTAAAAATCCCCAATGTTCCTTAAAAATCTTCAATGTTCCTTAAAAATCCCCAATATCTCCTAAAAATCCCGAATGTTTCTTAAGAATCCCCAACTTCTCCTAAAATGTCCAACTTGTTGATTAGATTCCCCAAAGGTATCATTTCTCAAGGTCCCCCATGATTCCTTAGTTCCTTTTACCCTCCCCAATATCTCCTAAAAATCCCCAATGTTCCTTAAAAATCTCCAATGTTCCTTAAAAATCCCCAATATCTCCTAAAAATCCCCAATGTTCCTTAAAAATCCCCAATATCTCCTAAAAATCCCCAATGTTCCTTAAGAATCCCCAACTTCTCCTAAAATGTCCAACTTGTTGATTAGATTCCCCAAAGGTATCATTTCCCAAGGACCCCCATGATTCCTAAGTTCCCTTTACCCTCCCCAATATCTCCTAAAAATCTCCAATGTTCCTTAAAAATCCCCAATGCTCCTTAAAAATCCCCAATATCTCCTAAAAATCCCCAATGTTCCTTAAGAATCCCCAACTTCTCCTAAAATGTCCAACTTGTTGATTAGATTCCCCAAATGTATCATTTCCCAAGGACCCCCATGATTCCTAAGTTCCCTTTACCCTCCCCAATATCTCCTAAAAATCTCCAATGTTCCTTAAAAATCCCCAATGTTCCTTAAAAATCCCCAATGTTCCTTAAAAATCCCCAATATCTCCTAAAAATCCCCAATGTTTCTTAAGAATCCCCAACTTCTCCTAAAATGTCCAACTTGTTGATTAGATTCCCCAAAGGTATCATTTCTCAAGGTCCCCCATGATTCCTTAGTTCCTTTTACCCTCCCCAATATCTCCTAAAAATCCCCAATGTTCCTTAAAAATCCCCAATGTTCCTTAAAAATCCCCAATATCTCCTAAAAATCCCCAATGTTCCTTAAAAATCCCCAATATCTCCTAAAAATCCCCAATGTTCCTTAAGAATCCCCAACTTCTCCTTAAATGTCCAACTTGTTGATTAGATTCCCCAAAGGTATCATTTCCCAAGGACCCCCATGATTCCTAAGTTCCCTTTACCCTCCCCAATATCTCCTAAAAATCTCCAATGTTCCTTAAAAATCCCCAATGCTCCTTAAAAATCCCCAATATCTCCTAAAAATCCCCAATGTTCCTTAAGAATCCCCAACTTCTCCTAAAATGTCCAACTTGTTGATTAGATTCCCCAAAGGTATCATTTCTCAAGGACCCCCATTATTCCTAAGTACCCTTTACCCTCCCCAATATCTCCTTAAAATCCCCAATGTTCCTTAAAAATCCCCAATATCTCCTAAAAATCCCCAATGTTCCTTAAAAATCCCCAATACCTCCTAAAATGGCCAACTTGTTGATTAGATTCCCCAAAGGTATCATTTCTCAAGGACCACATGATTCCTAAGTTCTCTTTACCCTCCCCAATATCGCCTAAAAATCCCCAATGTCCTTTAAGAATCCTCAACTTCTCCTAAGAGGACCCCCATGCTTCCTAAGTTCCCTTTTCCCCTTCCCAATATCTCCTAAAATTCCCCAATGTTCCTTAAAAATCCCCAATGTTCCTTAAAAATCCCCAATATCTCCTAAAAATCCCCAATGTTCCTTAAAAATCCCCAACTTATCCTAAAATGTCCAACTTGTTGATTAGATTCCCCAAAGGTATCATCTCCCAAGGACCCCCATGATTCCTTAGTTCCCTTTACCCTCCCCAATATCTCCTAAAAATCCCCAATGCTCCTTATGAATACCCAACTTCTCCTAAGAGGACCCCCATGATTCCTAAGTTCCCTTTTGCCCTTCCCAATATCTCCTAAAAATCCCCAATGTTCCTTAAAAATCCCCAACTTCTCCTAAAATATCCAACTTGTTGATTTGATTCCCCAAAGGTATCATTTCCCAAGGATCCCCCATGATTGGTTCCAAAGGAATTTATTGCTGTATGTTTTATAACTGAGCTGAGAAGCAGGCTTTGTCCCAGTGGGAATGTTATGCAAGAAATAAGAAGAATCATTATCCTTGCACATCATACAAAAAAAAAATGAATGCATCAAATAATTGCATGCTCTAAATTGCCGCACGCACAAACCCCCCCATCTGAACAGCACCGCAGCAGAGCTACGAGTGCGAAGGATTTAAATGGTTGCTCTTGTATCATAACGTCCGAGGCCATAATGTCCCAGGGCTTTATGGCGCATTTTTTCGGGGCATAACGTCCAAACATGCAAGTATGCCACGAAGTCCAAGGTAAGAAGGCACATAGGATATTATGGCACACCTAAACTTTTGGACGTTATATCGCAAAAAAACGCGACTTAACGTCCGGGACAGTATGGCCTCGGACGTTGTGATCCGGCCCCGACATCACCAGCAGCCAAGCCAGCAGCAGTAGTCGTCCTCATGCCGTGGAGCAACAGCACACGAACGCACGACGGATAGGGTGATGACCATTGTTTTGGCATGAACTTAATGCAATTTGGAACGTTATTTTCAAAAACATTTTCTGGCTTAACTACAAAAGATAGAGTTTTGGTGTCAAAGAAACATTTTTAGGGAACAAGTTCGTGCATGTTTTGTAGAAGAACTTTTTTAACAAAAGCTTTATTTTCATATTTAAATCATCAAAAATGTCCAAAAAAGAGTCGATTTTTTCGACCAATTTTGCATTATTTTTCAATTTAAGGCCTTTTAAACTATTTTTACAAAGTTTACGTCCAAGAGACTAAGAAAGTAGAAGTAATTAGCTTTCAATTCGTGCGCTGAGAAAGTTTGTACGATTGATAGTTTAGTAGATATAGGACTTCAAAGATAACCAAAAATCAAAAACTTAAAATGTGATTAACTCACTTAGCAGTGATTTCCGACCCTATGTTCCATGGGAACTTTTTCATCTCTCATCAAGACCTATCAGCCCTGAAAATATCCAAAACCCGGAACCAAACACCCTGTATATATATATATATATATATATATATATATATATATATATATATATATATATATATATATATATATATATATATATATATATATATATATATATATATATATATATATATATATATATATATATATATATATATATATATATATAAGTTATGGAACACCCTAGCTGGTAGAGTCACCAATACTACCAAACTCGACGCAGCATAGCAACAGTTCCGGAGAACATACAAAGAACCCCATCGGCTACGCACCGTATTGATCGGTGCACCCCAAGAATGATGAGCCAGGAGAAATACACCGTAGCAACAGCATAGAGGAGTATCGCGGTCGATCGACGTGGACGACGGATCGATCGATATTTGTTTTTGCTTATTAGGCAGGTTTAGTCTTTAAGTAGGGAAGTGATAGGAATTTCTGATTCAGTCTTTGTTGTATCGTTGAACTTTCGAGTAAATTAAATGTTTTAAGTGAATAAAGTTTTTTTTATCAAACCGCGATAAATCACGGCATCGCTGGCGCAGTCTACGGACAAGTGGAAAAACTAAGTGAAAAGTGTTGTTGGAGCGAACATCTGATATCACAATTCATCAAGTTTTGTACGGAGGATCAATTCTACGTCTGACGGAGGACACGGAGGACACCTGCGATTCCAGCAACAGCTATCTTGGAGCGGACATCCGGGATTCGAGGATACAGGAGAAGCGACCCCGCCACTTGAACAGATAACCTACAACCCACATAATACTCAGAGACTCCCTGATGAAAGGAATCATCTTGTAAGTAATACATTTTTCTACCACAATTTTAAAAGTGCTTCTCGGAAGAGTGTTATTGAAAAATATTATCAGGCAAGAGTGAATATCAAACCTGCGGAATATTTGTTCTAATTAACTTAACGGAAGTGCGATCTTTAAACACATCTACCACCACGGTAATACCAAGTGCTTGAACAAAAAGTGTTCTTAGGAGAGTAACTTTATAGGAAAGAGGGTACATCGAACCTGTAATAGTTTATTTTTCCCGTATCACGTTACAAGTGCATCAATAAGTACACCGCAAAAATAGCAGGGCTGAGCGCATATCTAACCCAGTGATTTTATGTGAGTGACACTAACGCAGAGCGAACGACAGGCCACTGCCAGTCAAACATAAAAAGCAAACGTAATCGAAAAACAACCTAGAGGAGAGGTAGCTGAACCCACTCGAGCGTAAATTTCTGGACATCGAACACCGTTCATTCTAATCATGACGGAAGAAACTACAGCTGTTTTTAACCCTGCGGAAATCTCCCAGGAACAGTTGATTCGTCAGGTTGCAATTTTAACCGACACCCAAAAGAACCTAATAGCTAACATTAGCGAATTAAAAAGGAAGGCGATAAACCCCTTCTCAAATTTTCAAATTCCAGACCAAATCAAAATTATCCCAGAATTTAATGGGAACAGAAAGGAAACGGTTGCTTGGATCGAAGATACCCAAGAAGCACTGGAACTATTCGAAGATTTCGAACTAGAGCCGTGCTACAAGCAAATTATGCGAGTAGTCAAATCAAGGCTGGTAGGAGAGGCTAGAGAGGTGATCATTGCCGCTGGAAACCCATCGGAGTGGTCAGAAATTAAGACGGCGCTACTTAACGCTTTCGGCGATAAGCGTGACATAACGTCGCACATACAGTCACTATTCTACATAAGACAAGGGAAAAAGTCGCTAAGTGAATATTTCCATAAGCTAAAGTCCATTGACACGGCAATTAAAACATCAGCTGCTCAAATGGATGAGTACAAGGGTTCTACAGAAGCTGTTAACGCGCTGATTAGCTTAATGACGCTTACGAGGTACATTGATGGTTTAAACGGCGAAAACGTAGCTATGTATGTTAGAAGCTACAGACCAAAGTCGTTAGAAGAAGCGCACGACATAACTGTACAACACTCGAATGCGGCATTCAGACAAAAAATGGAAAACCGGCACACTCCATCGTCGTCGGGACCATCGAACACAAATCAAAAATACCAGAACAAAATGGAAACGGCAAGACCTCAAAATAACAACAACAATAATAATAACCATCACGCGGGACACCAGAAACCCAACTCTGGAAAATTCAAGCAGAGGTCGCAGTTGGACGAAGATGTCTCAATGAGAACACATTTGTCCAAAATGCAGATTAATAACCATACGCAGGAAAAAACAGAAGTCGCGGAAGAATCTGAAGAAGAGCGCGAAACACCCAGGGAAAAAGAAGATAACGCAGGACTAGACTCAGAGGATGACGACTACTTCAACGAAGAGGAGATAAATTTTCATCTGTCTCCAGAAAAAAGACCAAAAAAGTGATGAAGTCAAATAGCTTCATCCCATACATCTCTATTATGACATCAAAAGGAGAGCTCAAGTTTCTTGTTGACACAGGCGCAAACAAGAACTACATTTCGCCAATTCACGTGAATATGGAAAATTGTAAAGACGAACCGGAGTCGACAGTAACAAACATAGCTGGCCAACACCGAATTGATAAATCAGTCTCGATCGATATTTTCCAAATTAAAAAGAAGTTAAAATTTTACGTTTTCAAATTTCATAGATTTTTCGACGGCCTAATTGGCTATGAATCACTTAGGGATCTGAAAGCAACTTTGAATACTGCAGACAACACACTAAAAATTGGGAGAAAATTAATCAAAATGAAAAAAATGCTTCCATCGGAACACAAAATTAATCTCACGGAACAGGATTTTCAATTCATTAAAATGCCGGTGAAGGAAACAGGACCATTTTTAATAGACCGGGAAATCAATACGGAACACTTCACAATCTTGCCAGGATTATATGAAGCAACCAAACAAAACCAAGCTATTCTAGCAATCCGGAAGAATACGGATATTCAGTCCGTAGAAATAAACGTGAATGAGCTCGAAATCGGACAAGAATACTACGAGATTGAAAAAATTCCAACGAAACAGTCATTGAAATACTCCATCCGTGACGAACATTTAAATTCAAGAGAAAAAACAGCGCTGAAGGAAGTCATCAATCAGAACAGAGAAGTGTTATATTGCGACGAAGATAAACTGACATTTACCCACAAGATTAAACATAAAATCCGAACTTCGGATAACATTCCTATTCATACAAAATCGTACAAGTACCCAAAAATTTATGAAGAGGTAGTCCGACAACAGGTAGACACTCTTGAAAGACGGAATAGTGAGAGAAATCATCTCTCCATACACGTCGCCACACCCTAAAACGAAACAACACAGGCTTGTGTATAATGTACACAGGCTTGTGTACAATGTACACAGATTTGTGTACTACTAGATCAGCCTCCACCCCTGTGTCAAATGTACACAGTCACTTTTCTGGCTCTAGCGCTGGTATGGGAGCAAAGTTCGTAACTAATTTTCTCTGAACGATGACATGCATTATCAGGAATCGATCAATGCAAAAATAATTGTTAAATTTGTTTTCATGTCAGCGCTGGAGCCGGAAAAGTATCTGTGTACATTTGACACAGCGGTGAGGCTGATCTAGTAGTACACAAATCTGTGTAACTTCTGTAACCGTGCAGTTTGGGTAGTGCCAAAGAAGACAGATGCTTCCGGCCAAAAGAAATTTCGACTGGTCATAGATTATCGTAAATTAAACGAGAAAACAATTAGTGACCGATATCCTATACCAGAAATAACCGACATTCTCGATAGATTGGGGCGAACATGTTATTTTTCGACAATCGACTTAGTATCGGGCTTCCATCAAATTCAACTTGACGAAGAAGATATAGAGAAGACAGCTTTCTCAATCAATTCAGGAAAGTACGAATTTACACGCATGCCATTTGGATTGAAAAACGCACCTGCGACATTTCAACGTGTAATGGATTGCGTGCTGAGAGAGGAAATAGGAGTATGTTGTCTAGTCTATATGGACGACATAATCATATTTTCCCCCTCACTCGAGCAGCACAAGATTGACCTAAACAGAATCTTGAATCGACTTAAGGCGGCAAATCTGAAAATACAACTCGACAAATGCGAGTTCTTTAGAAAAGAAGTTCAGTTTTTGGGACACACAGTCTCTGCAGATGGTGTGAGACCAAATCAGGACAAAATTGAAACAATAAAACGTTGGCCTCTGCCAAAAACAGAGAAAGAAGTGAGACAATTTCTCGGAATCTTAGGATATTACAGACGTTTTATCAAAGATTTCGCCAAGTTGGTTAAGCCACTTACTTCTCTACTTCGGAAAGACCAAGAGTTCGAGATCACTGCAGAAATTGAAGCATGCTTCAATAAATGCAAACAGATCCTCATGAGGGATCCCGTTCTCATTCAACCAGATTTTTCAAAGGAATTCATCCTGACGACCGATGCAAGTGACTTTGCAATTGGGGCTGTTCTTTCGCAAGGACCCATTGGAAAGGACCAGCCAGTCGCTTATGCTTCACGGACATTGAATAGGACAGAAGAAAACTATTCAACCACGGAGAAGGAATTTTTGGCTATGTATTGGGCAGTAAAGCATTTTGAACACTACTTATGGGGTAAGAAGTTTAAATTAGTCACTGATCACCAACCATTGACTTACTCTCTATCCAATACAAATAAACGTATTTTTAGAGGTAAATTAGAACTTGAGGGGTACGATTATGAATTGATTTACAAGCCTGGTATTAACAACGTAGTGGCAGATGCGTTATCTAGGATCAAAACAGGCGAAATAAATATAAACTCTCAAGACGAAGCTGATGATGAGAAAACGGGTAGTGAATCAATGGAAACGGTTCATTCCGCGGACTCGAGCGATAATTATTACATTTGGTGCACGGAAAAACCAATTAATTCATTTAAAACTCAATTGATTTTTAAAATGTCTAATTTCGATATGGAGTCATCAGAAGAGATCTTCCCAAATCGTCGTAGAACTACGATTCAAAAGCCAGATTATACAGAAATAGACATTGTTCAAATCTTCAAAAAATATCTTAACCCTAGAGGAGTTAACTGTTTGCGAGTACCCATAGGATTAAGACAACTTATTCAGGAAACATATAAAAAACATTTCGAAGCTAACCAAATATACAAAGTTTACATTTCAGAAGTTCTTTTAGAAGATGTGAGATTGGATTCAGAACAAGACGAATTGGTGCGGGTAACCCACGAATACGCTCACAGAGGTATAAAGGAAAACAAGGCACAAATTCTACAGAGGTATTATTTTCCACAGCTGGACAGGAAGGTAAGAACTCTAATTGACAGTTGTGATATCTGCAAAAGGAGTAAATACGACAGGAAACCGCCACAGCTTATTCAAAAGAGCGTTTTCGGCGAAAAACCTTTCGAAAGGGTTCACATAGATGTGTTTTTCATGAAAGGACTAAAATGGTTGACAATAGTAGATTCCTTTTCCAAATTCGCCAATATAATTCCATTAGAAACACGAACCATAGTGGATATGAAAAAAGCAGTAAGCGAACACATAAGAATATTCGGAAGACCACAAACTATTGTCAGCGACCAAGAGCCTTCTTTCACATCGATTGACTTTACAGGATTTCTGAACGACCTTGGAATTGCACTCCATCACGCTAGCAATTCTCAATCCAACGGGATTGTAGAAAGGTTCCATTCGACACTAATCGAACTTTACAGGACCCTCAAAGCAAAATTTCCTAACAAACCTATAATTGAAATGATGAACCTTCTGACCGACATTTACAACAACACAATACACTCAGCTACAAAAAGAAAACCTAGAGACATTATCTTCAATTCATCTAATTCGCCCAACGTACAAGAACTACAGGAAGCTGCAGAAAATCTTCAATCAGCAGTTAAATTACAGCTCCACAAAAATAAACAAAGACACGAAGACAAACATGAAAACAAAAGACAGCCTCCAAACTTAAAACCAAACGAAATTAAGTATGTTAAAAATACACAACGACAAACAAAAGACAAGGACCCATATAAAACAGTTAAGATTTTAGCCGACAACTTATTGACATTCACGGACACAAATAACATTAAAATCCATAAAAATCGACTTAAAAACTAATACCCATTTTTTTTTTCTTCTGTACTTTTAGATTACTCATAAGCCACTATGCGTTTGCCACAATCTACAGAGATGTAGCGAACGATAACGGAATGGTGGTGATAAAAATTGACACCGTAAGGGTGAAACTGGGTTACGAACGTATTATCAAGAAGATTAGTTTAAATTCTATTGAAGCAAACCTTAATAGCATAGAAAAACTAGCTCTAACATTTAGAACTAGAGATCATTTACATGAAACATTGATTAGGAAGATCGAACTTGCTAGAGGAAAAATTAGAAGCCTTCAGCCACATAGACAAAAAAGAGGATTGATTAACGCATTAGGAACAGTAGTCAAATACGTAGCAGGAAATCCCGATCAAGAAGATTTTCAAATCATACAGCAAAGTTTAGGAACCCTTCAAACTCAAGAGAACAATATAATCACGAATCAGGCTAAACAAATTAAAATCAATACCAGCTTCCAAAATCGGATAAACAATGTAACAGATGCTCTAAGGAAAATTAGTTCTCAAATTTCGTTAATAAACAGCACACTTAGAGAGGACACTATATTAGAACATATCAACCTTATATTCAATACAGATTTGTTAATTCATGCCCTTGAAGACATAGAAGAACAGATAGAATTTGGCAAACAGAACCTCTTGAATAAAAATATCCTTTCTTTAGAAGACAAAAAGTACATTTTCGAAAGACTAGTTCATCAAAATTTAAATTTGAAGTTTTTAGATGAAATATTTCAGTTTAGCTCAGGGAGTATTACCATCAGCAAAGACAATATCATCATCCTGGTGAAGATCCCGATACTGGATAGCAGTCCCTACGACCTACTCAACCTCCAGACAGTCAACACCAACCAAACGCGAATCAGTACAGACATCCAGCTGGTAGCCAAACGACAAAACCGCATCATACCACTACGAGAAAGATGCAAAATTTGCGACGAAGCAACACCATTAGAAGACGAGTGCGTCTACAGAATCTTGACGCATCAAAAGCCAAGATGTACAATGGGAAAGGCAGAACAAAGGATCAGCGTAAAGGAGATCATAAGAGGTATAATTTTTATCGACACAAATACCAACATAGAAGTTTTCAGCTCTTGCGGCGACTCTAGAGTGTTATCAGAACCAACAGTCATTGAAACGGAGAATTGTACCGTAACTGTTCTGAACCATACCTTTCATAGAGAGGAACAATTTGCGCCCAGAGAAGAGTACCTTGTGCCAACCTACAACAAAAAGCCAGAAAAAGTCAACAATTTATACGAGGATGTTGAAGACATTCACATCGACAATCTGGAATACCTGAAGGAAATCCACCTTACAACGCAGATGTACCACAGAACCACCATCATTGGAGGTACATTAATCATCATAATCATTATTACCGTAAGTCTTCTCTTCGTAGCAAGCAACATCAGAAGGAAGAAATTTAAACAAGCCAAGGACTTCACCGGAGAACTTCAAGATGACTCTCAGAACGCTGAAGAAGGAACAGTCGAAGGCAAACCAAAAGCAATTCGCTTCATCGAGCTTCCGCCAGACAGCTCTCCAAAATGTCAACCGAGGACGGTCAACAATCTTAGAGGGGAGGAGTTATGGAACACCCTAGCTGGTAGAGTCACCAATACTACCAAACTCGACGCAGCATAGCAACAGTTCCGGAGAACATACAAAGAACCCCATCGGCTACGCACCGTATTGATCGGTGCACCCCAAGAATGATGAGCCAGGAGAAATACACCGTAGCAACAGCATAGAGGAGTATCGCGGTCGATCGACGTGGACGACGGATCGATCGATATTTGTTTTTGCTTATTAGGCAGGTTTAGTCTTTAAGTAGGGAAGTGATAGGAATTTCTGATTCAGTCTTTGTTGTATCGTTGAACTTTCGAGTAAATTAAATGTTTTAAGTGAATAAAGTTTTTTTTTATCAAACCGCGATAAATCACGGCATCGCTTATATATATATAAGTTAAAGAAAAATCCCCTCGGACGCCGACGCCACATGTAACCTGCAAGCTGAGACCGGGACCATCACCTACACGGGCGTGCTGACGTAAGCACTCGTGCGACTTGCGCCACCGCCGACGACGGACGGTGACGGACCGTTTGCACCTAACCAGCTGACAGGGCACATCGAAGACTTGGACTTCGACTACCACCTGATCGTGGAATTTGCTGACACAGGAATAATGGAGCGTTAGGTAGGTTTCATTAAATTCAGACAGAGAAATAAAGTCAGTTTTGTTTGTGAACCCTTTTTAAAAACATCTTCTTTGTCAGGAAGAACTTCAGTGGCGCAGTTTCGGTAGGATCCGCGAGTTTTAGTGACCGAGTTCGGAAAAGTTTCCCTTGGCGAACGAACATCGCCAAGTTGCAGCTCGATTCGGAAAACTCCTTCGGATCTTGTGAAGTGAACGGACCTTGTGAAGTGAACGGGGAATCAACCCAAATCATCATCAAAAAAAATAGTATGGTAAGTGATTTGAATGCGAAGAAATATTGAAAATCTTATTATAGCAATTAAAATTTTGAGTGAAATTTTTACAGTAAATTTAGTGAAAAGCTTAGTGACAAACATTTTTTGCGAAAGTGAAAATCTTATCAATAATAGCAATTAAGAGAAGTGAAATTGTGGTTAATTACGTACTTACACTAAACCGTTTAGTGTAGATTTTTCAGTGAGAAGAAAGGTAGAAAAAAAAAATGAACACACGTAGCAAAATGCCAAACATCGATGAGGAGCAATTTATTCTCGCCAATGAGAAAACAGATTCTTCTCGGGACATCGAGGAACGGCTTGCTCGCCAAAGCGAGGGACCCTTTTCTCGTTCCACCACGACTGAGCCCATTCAAAGGGTGGACCGTGATGAGACGATCGCCGCACTTGAGCGAGAGATGGCCCGCATCTCTGCACAATTGAGCCGTCTCAGCGCGAATTTATCTGACGACACCGCTAGCAATGGCAACATCGCTCACAGAAATTATTCGGCTGAGGAAGAAGCTCTAAGGAGTCTACAGACCCCTTCTAGTTTGAGGGATCTTACCACATTCGATGGTAACCCCTTAAAGTTGAACCAATTCATCAAAGCCGTTGATCGTATCATGCCTTTGATGGAGAAGGTAAAAAAATCCCCTACTTTTGACGTGTGGATGCAATCCATACGGGCGAAAATTGTGGGAGAAGCAGATACCGTGTTAGAAATGTACGGTACTGATATTGAGTGGGATGAGATTAAAAATAATCTCATAACCCATTACAGCGACAAGAGGGACGAGGTGTCGCTCACAATGGACTTCTTCCACACACAGAGGCGTCTCGTAACCAGCAGACTGACCTGTTCTACAGATTACAATTGTACTATAGAAAACACGTTTAGAGTTATTTGATACTACACTGCTAGTTTTTTTTGTTTCAGTAATGTGATTTTTAACATAAGCTTATTTTTACCTTCTTGTTTGTTTACCATCGTCTGAAAAATATCTTTCACATTTTCAACTTAAATAGTTATGTAGAGAGCGTCGTTTACCTTTGCTTTTTTATGTATATACATAAATACAAAGTTCTCAATTTATTCATTAACTTAGATATAATGATTACATCTTCGAAATAATCTTTTGAAGATTGTGCCTAATCTAATGTTTTTTTTTTTTTCTTGACGTAAATCGAATTTAAGCAAAGTTCTGTGTATTTCAACAGATATTTGGGCGCTCTAATGCACATCTGAATGCGAATCAGATGCACCACTTCCGAAGTTAGGTATCTCGGACTTTAAGAAAAATCCATTTTCGGTGAAAGCCGTTTTCCAAAGTTCTTCACACACCGACCATCATGTCCAATATTTTTTTTGTTCGGCAAATGTTTGGAATTTCCACCTCCATAAACTGTTTTAGCCCGTATCATGGCCTCGAAGTTAAAGTTGGGAAACCGTTGCCAACGAACTATAGAGCACATTTGGCACCCCGTATTCCAAACTCGCGCGCGCTGGATGTAATGCATCACAAGTGCGCACTGCATTGCCTGAATGTCTCTGGCTGCGCAAGTTGTTCTCAGCCTACGTAGAACGAAAAACCGAGACGCCCCAGATCAAGCTTTGCTACACACATGTAAACTTTTCATTGAAGAAGCTCTTCGCGTTTAGATGTGTGACTTTGGTATTCATCGCTTGTGGCTCTAAAGAGCATGCTAACAATCATTTACACACATTTGAGAACCTGATCAGCAAGTATAGCAAACACATTGTTTAAATACTATGAAATCAATGTTCGGTATTCCATATTTTTGTTGTAGCTATTGTTAAATAATCATTTATTTCCCAACAACGATACAGCATACAATTTTTAGCACTCTAAAACTGTAAATTTTCAACATGATTTTTAAGACTTTAGTCGATTACGCTTAGCGTGCGTGTACGCGTGAGAAGTAGGCGGGAAGTGAAAAATGGAAAGAAACGTTGACAACGCTGCTGCTGGTTCTACACGAGTAAGGAACGTATGAGCGACAGAGTAGAGTGAAATGAATTCGCATGAACACTGCCATTCGGAGGCAAAAAAAGTGAGGAAACTGTTGGTTTGGCAACAACATACTACGTTCGCATGAATCGGGGAACTGGTGGCCTGTGGTTTCGAAGAGTCAAGCAAGAGAGAGCTGCGCAAGGTTGGCTCTCGCATGCTCTTGCTGTATGGTTTTTGCCGGTGGATGGCTAGGAGTCGTCTTTCGTTCTCCAAAAGCCGGGAACGATGTTTGCGCCTTGTGTGCAAGTTGTTATGGGGTGTGTGCGGTGAGGGTTTTAATTTAGTTTATTCTTTTAGTATAGGTATCTACTTGAAGATTATTTTACAAGTTTTATTCTCAGCCTATACCCGTTCCAAGAACAGGTCGAACATGTGGACGAGGCGCCTCTGTCCACACAAAACAAACGGGATCAGTTCAAGAATTTTATGAACGGATCACGCACATCGTATCACTTCTTGTAAATCAATTAATGATTAATGAGAGCGATACAATCATAAGAAATTCGAAAAGAAAAGTCTACCAAGAGCAAGGACTGAAAGTTTTCCTCGCCGGGCTGTTACCGCCCGCATTGGGATCAAACATCAGGTCCCAAAATCCAACGTCATTGAAAGATGCTCTCAGACGTTGTCTTGTTGAGGACAATATAGCATATTTGCAACGTTCAGCTAGAGCGTTGCCAAGCAATGTAACAAACATAAGCACGTCTTCTAAACCACCAAACACACCAAACACACCACCAAACCATACATCTTATCAGATGCGACCTCCTGGTTTTTTCAACAAACCCGGGATGTACTCGAGGCCTTCAATAAATTCCAAAATCAAAAACCCCACACGGTCCCTTTCTCGAGAATACCTCCACCACCACAACAGTCTCAGCTGCAGAAGCCATACCAGAACTTCCACAACCGACCAGGCCCTTCCCAGTTTAGAAGAGCACAGTCAGAACGTATGCACATGCCCAACTTCCAGATGGAAGAAATCGCAGATGGCTATGAAGCAAGCGAAGCTTACTGGCCAGACGATTATTATTTACAAAATGAATATTTCGCAAACAATAACTACAAAGATATGAATAATGCTCCTGCGTGGGCATACGATGACCCCCATCAAGTGTCGGGAGAAATGCAGCATGAAGCAGGATCAAATTTGCATGCTCATAATAGGGCAGACCCTCAGTCAGATACTCCAGATGAGCTAAATTTTCATCTTGCGGAGCAATCAAAGATGAAAAAGTAAATAATTTCTTGCCCTACGTAAAAATCCATACCAACAAAGGTCCATTAAAGTTTTTAATAGATACTGGTGCAAATCGGAACTACATAAGTCCTAAGCACGTCAACTGGGATAGATGTAGAGACACGCATCCAGTAAAAATAAAAAATGTTAACGGTGACCATATCGCTACCAAATTCGTAGAATTCAATCCTTTCTATCAAATACATGGCTCGAGTAAACAAGAGTTCCTAGTATTTGATTTTCATGAGTTTTTTGACGGTCTCATCGGCTATAATACTTTACGTTCTTCGAAAGCCGATATTTTAACGGCTGATAACTTGTTGAAATTTCCAAATGGAACCATCCAGATGTATAGAAAATACCCAAATTCTACTACTATCCAGTTAAACTGTCATGAAACTAAAGTTATTAGCTTGCCTACCGATGTTACTGAAGGCGAATTTTATTTCGAAAATGACATTCCATTATCTCCTCAGATAAATATTCATGCAGGCTTATACAGCTGTACTGAAAACCGTGTTTTCGTTACGGTAACTAATGTTTCCGACGAGCAGGCAAAAGTAGTGATTAGGGATCCATTGACAGTAGAGATAAATAATTTTACTACAGATGAACCAGTACCTGTAGAAAATTTTAGGGATCCCACAACACGAGTTTTTGACCAACTCAGATTAGATCATCTCAATCGTGAGGAAAAAACCAATCTTCTGAAGTTAATAGCTGACTATGAACACATTTTCCATGTGGAAGGTCAACAATTGACATTCACTAATGCTGTCAAGCATAGAATCAACACTAAGGACGATGTCCCCATCCATGTGAAATCTTACCGCTACCCCTTCTCTCATAGAGAAGAAGTACAACGACAGATTTCAAAAATGCTTGACCAAGGCATAATAAGGCCTTCAAATAGTCCATGGACATCCCCTGTGTGGATTGTCCCAAAAAAATTAGATGCAACGGGACAGAAGAAATGGCGGTTAGTCATTGACTACCGTAAATTGAATGAGAAAACGATCGACGATCGTTATCCCATTGCCAATATAACGGACATTCTTGACAAGCTAGGACGTTGTATGTATTTTACAACCCTAGACTTGGCATCAGGCTTCCACCAAATAGAGGTCGACAGCCGCGATATCGCAAAAACCGCTTTCAATGTAGAAAACGGTCATTACGAATTTCTGAGGATGCCTTTTGGCCTCAAAAACGCTCCATCGACGTTCCAACGCGTCATGGATAATGTTCTAAGAGAACACATTGGTGTCAGATGCCTAGTCTATATGGATGACATCATCATATTCTCTACAAGTTTAAAGGAACACCTCGATAATTTGAGGAAAATCTTTGAAACTTTACGAAAATATAACATGAAAATTCAGCTCGATAAAAGCGAATTCCTTAAGAAGGAAGTTGCTTTTCTCGGCCATATAGTAACCCGAGACGGAGTGCAACCAAATCCAGATAAGATCGAAACTATCCGGAAATGGCCCATTCCCACTGACGAAAAGCAATTGAGAGGCTTTCTCGGAATCCTTGGTTACTATCGCAAATTCATCAAAGACTTTGCGAAAATAGCCAAACCCTTAACACAAGCTCTACGGAAGGGTGAGAAAATCATTCATAATAAAGAGTTCGTCGAAGCATTTGAACGATGCAGAAACATTCTCACATCGAGTGACATTCTCCAATACCCGGAATTTGATAAACCGTTTGTTTTAACGACAGACGCATCAAATTACGCCGTAGGTGCCGTACTGTCACAAGGCAAAATTGGCAGCGACAAGCCAATTGCCTTCGCGTCACGAACCCTCAATAAGTCGGAAGAAAATTATTCCGCTATTGAGAAGGAGTTGTTGGCAATCGTGTGGGCGTGCAAATACTTTAGACCGTACCTTTACGGACGGAAATTCACGCTGTACACTGACCATAAACCATTAACACATGGTTTAAATCTAAAAGATACCAACAGCAGACTCATTCACTGGCGATTATATTTAGAAGAGTTCGACTTCGAAATACAATATAGGCCAGGTAAGCAAAATGTCGTGGCAGATGGTCTGTCAAGAGTACGAGAAACGGAGATGAACGTCAACGACGCTAGTGATGCACCTTCTTCGTCTGACACGGAAGATGACTCTTCTGAAAACGACGAAACGGTACATTCTGCTGACACGGATGATTCTGCCTTTATACCTTGCACAGAACACCCACTGAATAAATTTAGTAATCAAATTGTTTTACAAATAGGGGCAGACGAGGGAGAAACTTATGAGGAAGTATTTCCTAGAATGTTCAGACGTACGATCACAAAAATCAATTTCGGAGTACCCAATCTGATTAAAATGTTCAAAAACTACATGGATGTTAAGAGGTCCAATTGCATATTTTGTCCGGAAAGCGTTATAAATTCACTTCAAATAGTTTACAAAAACTATTTCAGTCGTGGCAAACCATTTAAGGTTTGTATATCTCAAAAACTCCTAATTGACCTAAAAACTCCAGAAGAACAAAATTTGGTTATCGAACAAACACATTCGAATGGACACCGTGGTATATGGGAGAATAATAGAAAGATTGCAATTCGTTACTTCTTCCCAGCTATGAAAAGTAAAATACAACAGTATGTAAGGCTCTGTCGGGTCTGCAACTCAAGTAAGTACGAAAGACACCCGTACAAGATCAAACTTGGAAAAACTCCTAATCCAAAAAAGCCTCTAGAAATAGTACACGTAGATATTTTTATAAAGAAACCTAACATATTTCTCTCTTTCGTAGACAAATTTTCACGGTTCGGGACGGTCATTCCAATCAAGTCACGAAACATCAACGATGTAAGGAACGGGTTAACAAAATATTTCACCTTGATTGGTACTCCAAATTTAATCGTCTCTGATAACACAGCGCAACATTTTTTTGTCTCAAGAGCAAACTTATGTGTCTTCGACAGATTTTGGGCCGCTGAATCCGAATCCGGGCTCAGATTTGCTCCAACACGTCACAATTTTGAGCTATACCCCAATTTATAGGGCAAAATATGCGGTTTTGGGCATTTTTGACTGCAAGCCATTAAGCATGAAAATATTTTTTTTAGGCAATCAAAAGGTTAATTGGTCAATTAACATCTAAAGTAACGACTCATGCAAAATATTTTGTTTTACCTAATCAAATTTGATAGATTTAAGCATTTTATGTTAGTATGAAAACTTGCATGCAACTTTTGGAGGGTGACTTGTATGGGAAATATCGTACCTAACATAAATCGCTTAAAACTATCAAATTTGATTCGGTAAAAAGAAATATTTTGCATGAGTCGTTAATTTAGATGTTAATTGACCAATTAACCTTTTGATTGCTTAAAAAAAATATTTCCATGCTTAATAACTTGCAGTCAAAAAAGCCCAAAATCGCATATTTTGCCCTATAAATTGAGGTATAGCTCAAAATTGTGACGTGTTGGAGCAAATCTGAGCCCGGATTTGGATTCAGCGGCCCAAATTCTGTCAGAGACACATAAATTTGCTCTTGAGACAGACCAAAAGTTAATTTTTGTTACGCCGTGTAATGAGCCAGCCATACGCTCGATTGAAATAAGAACGCTTTTGGAAAACCTGAACGTCCAAATACATTTCACCCCACCAAACCATAGCGTTAGCAATGGAACTGTCGAAAGGTTTCACTCTACTTTGGGTGAAATTTATCGATGTCTTAAGCCGACGTACCCCGATCTCAACGATAAAGAACTTTTTAGAATTGCATGCACAACGTACAATAATACCGTGCATTCCGCTGTAAAATTAAAACCAAGAGAGATCATGTATGCGAGAAGGGATGAGGACGAAATGTCTTTGGACATAGACAAAATTATTGAAAATAGAAACAAATTCTTTCAAGAAGTTGTAAGTCGTTCAGAAGCGACCAAAAATAAAAATTTGAAGTACCACAACAGGGCCAGAGAAGAGCCACCCGTTCTACCCGTGGAGGGCACCGTGTACAACAAAGTACAGGGTGTCAGGAACAAGGGCCGCGAGAGATACCTTCCAGTCACAGTGGTCGAAGACAAGGGTAGAACCTTTACAGACCATTATGGCCGGAAGTTACATAAAGACAATATTCGGAGAACCTGAATCCACAACAAAATTATTTTCTTTACACATGTTTCAGAATGTGGATTCGCCTGACAACCCTGACATGCCTGACAATTGCCACGACAGTAGCACAGACAATACAACTATACGACTTGACGAGGAACCCTGGACTACTGACATTACAATCAGGGAATGAAATTCTCAGCAAATTGAGACGAAAAACGGCGTTTTTCGAGCAACCGATTTTTTCTGTTTTTACTTTTCCTGTGAGAAATGATTATCGGTCGTTGCTGTTTGTCCCCGATCAAAGATAGCCGAAAACTGGAAATCGCTCTTTCCATTTTCGCTATCCAACTTTATCGCCTGCGAAGTTATCGCGATAATTATCAGAAGGCAAATAACAAAAATTTGCCGCTAACGGGATTCGAACCTAGACCCTCCACAAAAATGTGGTTGACCGCGCACCATAACCACTCGACCATACAAGCTGCTCGAGAGAGAACAGAAATTTTATACATAAAAGCTACAGCCGGTGATGACGGGACTACGGAAAGGCGAACAAAGAGCAGAAAGCAAACCAGTCAACTTTTCATTGCTAATGATAATCGATTTTCGGCGCTGCGGAACGAGCGAAAACACATTCTCGGGAGAAATCCGGGTCTGAATTTATCGCACGTCTTTTTTCGCCGATAATGCGCGTGGGAGAGTTTTCTACTATCGCGATCGTGATCGATAATTTCATTCCCTGATTACAATCCGGAAACACGCTTATCAAAATTGGACAGCATCGCATATATCATGTGATCGACTTGACCAAATACAAACCCCTTTTGGATAACATCGAACTCGCCGTCGATGGACTCAAAATTTTTATCGACTACCAGGATCTTACATCCCTTTTGAAAACAAAGCTGGAAGAAGTCAAAGGATCGTATAGGAGGTTAATTCCAGCACAACACTTTCGTCATAAACGAGGAGCATTTAACTTTTTAGGATCAGCGATTAAAATAATAACAGGCAATTTAGATGAAAACGATTTGAAACAGATTAATGACGACATCAAGGATTTGAGAGAAAAGAACCAGGATCTAGTTAGACAAAATAACATTCAAGTAAAACTAAATCGACTCCTAGAGAACCGAATAAACAAAATCATTGACTCCGTAAACAAAGAGCAGAAAATCATAAAACAACAAATAATAGCAGCTAGACAGACGTTGATTATTAATAGACTGATTAACCAAAATTTTACGACTATCAGACAGGCATTTAAAATCTCCTTCCATTTAGATATTCTGCAAAAACATTTAGATTCCATTTTTGAAGTTATTCAGTTAGCAAAAATTCATGTTATTTCAAAGAATTTTCTAGAGTCAGAAGAAATCCGGTTTATTTTAGACAGATTAGAGGAACAGAACATAACCATTTTGAATCCCGATCAGGTCTACGATTACTTGGATATCCGCGCGCTCTTCAAAGGTCCAATACTCTACTTCATAATTGGCGTACCACAAATCTCACCTCTCTATTTCAACAATTTAATATTGGAACCACTTCCAATCGGCGGTCGAACTGTTAAGGTGAAGGTTGCTACAGATCATAACAAACAGTCTGTCTCCCACCCAAAAGAACCACCCAACCGCCCACTCAAGTCAAACAATCCATGCAGCTCACTGTGTAGTGTTTGTTGGCTAGAAAAGTACAACATATTTTGACTGATTTAACCTAAATGAAATAAGCAGAAGAATGTGTTAAAATTTTGAATTTTGATTTACTTATTACTGATTATGTCGACTCGTTGTCACAACCTACATCAGAAAAGAATTTTGAATCCTTATAACCTTTTTTTTGTCCAGTATTGTTAACGATTTTCACACTATGCGTCGTTTTATTTACGTTTTTTGACAGCCCTCTCCTCTCTCCAAACGCGCCTCTCCTCTCTTGTCTTAGGCAACTACAGTAATGCGGGGTGACATTGATCAATGCAGTTTTGTTAACTAACAACTATTAAACAACAAAAAAATTATCTATTATATTGATATCGCGTTGATATATGCATTCCGGACACAGCATTTGCATTTTTTGTGTGAATAGTTGCGAAAAATGGCTCTTATTTCGTAACTGAATTGATTAGTTTCATGCAGTGCAGGACAACAACACGCAGTTTAACGGTACGCTTTTTGAAATCAGTAAACCGCAACCAAAATTGCATCGGCTTTTCGAGCATAAATGTGAAAAATACGCGATTTTTTGACGATAAACTCGTGATTTGCTGAAAACTTGAACAATTTCCCATATACCATCAAATTTCCATAGTGCTGGGGAGCCAGGAAGTGAAATTGAAAGTGATTTTAGGAAATGGAGTGTCGCGCTCGTGGTAGCAAACAGTGATGTGCAAGCTGCATTTTTGCACGAAGTGAAGAAATTATTGCAAATCTTCCAAAGGAATACTTCACGAAGTGCATGGAAATCAATTATCTATCAGGAGTAGCAATCTCAGAGTATTTTGTGCAGGTAAGACAGCATAATTCAAAGTTTTTTTTTCTTAATCCTGCGTTGCCGGCAATTACTAGATGCGGGGAGGGAGACGTAGGGAGCGGGTGGCTGCCATACCAGCTGCCATTTTGGCACTCCAGCAACTATGTCCTTAAATTACCCTGGCATCATGCGGTAATCCATGGCAACTTAACGTATTTTATCAAAGACAGTTGCAAAACCATTGGAGAAAACACCATGTGTGAGGAGGACCAGCTAGAAGACGTCTCCGACGATGGGTGTTTTGCGAAAATCATCAGAGGACTCCCAGGAAGATGTACCTTTACTAAATTCAGAAACATTACCCAAGCAACACGATTAACGGACCACCACATTGTTGTTAAAAACGCATCAGTCACGTTGATATCCGACTGCTTACAAAACGACAGAAAACTGTTCGGAACATTTCTGATATTTTTCTCGAACTGCAGCATCTCCATAGATGGGAAAAATTTCTCCACTACCAAGTATGCATCAACCTTACCGACTGTAATTCCGATGGACGGAGTTAAAATCGAACAGGCAGACTTCGAGCCTATCTTGGACCTCAAGGAGCTGAGGAAGTTACACCTGGAGAACAGAGAGGAACTACACATTATCAAAAACCGGCATTTCCTCCAAACAACCACAAGTTTGGGGTTATCCTCCATTTGTATCATTTTAGGAATTTGCATCGGCCTCTATTCTTTATACACGAGGAAGACGAAGCCAAACGGCACCAGCTTAGACAACGACACAGGAAACGCGGATCGTTGCGAAATTGTATCGGGACGATCCAATCTTGAGGGGGGAGCAGTTAAAGAAAAATCCCCTCGGACGCCGACGCCACATGTAACCTGCAAGCTGAGACCGGGACCATCACCTACACGGGCGTGCTGACGTAAGCACTCGTGCGACTTGCGCCACCGCCGACGACGGACGGTGACGGACCGTTTGCACCTAACCAGCTGACAGGGCACATCGAAGACTTGGACTTCGACTACCACCTGATCGTGGAATTTGCTGACACAGGAATAATGGAGCGTTAGGTAGGTTTCATTAAATTCAGACAGAGAAATAAAGTCAGTCTTGTTTGTGAACCCTTTTTAAAAACATCTTCTTCGTCAGGAAGAACTTCAGTTATATATATATATATATATATATATATATATATATATATATATATATATATATATATATATATATATATATATATATATATATATATATATATATATATATATATATATATATATATATATATAGCCGAAATTCTAACATTCCATGAAAAAAAAATCCAAGGTACATGAAAGTTCGATAATAATCAAAATTTTAACACCGTGCTGCGTCGATAATTTCTGAATTTAATTTATTTTGACACTGTGCAAACGAGAGCAACTCTGAGAAATTCGGAGCTACTCTTTTGATTGATGATCGACGAAATTTGTTGAACGACATCCTCAAAATCCTGAAATTTTCATTCAGCACACACAACACTTTGCAGTTCGACATTGATGGCAGATCACACTTTGGTATAAATAGGAGGTAATCTAAGGAACTATGAGGACTTCTGAACAACACATCGAACACAAATTTTCTCTCGTTGGATCTGTCTTGTCCAGGGGAAATGACACTTCCTTTGCTAACCGGAAAAATCTGCATTTATCCGTTACTAACCGCGTCTAACTGCTGCTCAGTTAGCATGGCTAGCGACGTTTAGAAATGAATAATTGCGGATTTTCCGGTTTGAAAAGGATATGTTATTTCCCTTGGTCTTGCCCCTAGTTTGATAGCCCATTATCAGTAGAACTTACAAGAAAAAATAAAATATACAGAAATTCAGGATTGGTACTCACCGCTGCCACCGCCGGAACTGCCGATAAACTGCTTCTTGGTTCCGTTGACGGCCGTGTTGATCATGTAGCCGATCTTGGTAAAGCTGGACTGCCGTATCACAGGTCGTGGCGGTATCGGAGGGGGCGAGTTCGGGCTGTGCGGTGGACTCATTCCACCGAGGTACTCGGGACTCGTTCCTGCATTTCCGCTCCCAGTTGCTCCCAGCCCTCCTCTTTCACCGCCTGGTATAGCTATTGGACTGGAGCTCACCGTTGAGCGGCCCCAGCGACCCAACGAGGGTGTGCTCTGTCTTACGCTAGTTTGCACTTTGGCTGGAATGGGAGAGAATGGTAGAATTGTAACAAAAGATTAGAACAAAAATCTTGGATCACAGTGTACAACCCTAGGGGCAAGACACTATGCAAACGAGAGTAACTCCTAAGTACAACCCTAAGAGCACCTTTAACGGCGGCTATTGTTTTTGAAGTCCACAAAGTGCTATCAGTTTGACTCAACCAGAATTTTCCTCATCATTATATTTATATTTATTAACTATCAAATTAGTGGCTCTGATTCGGATTGGCATCCTAACACGTGAATATCAATATCATCATCAACATTGTTGTAGTTTCGTAAAATGGCTCATACTGCCGTTTTCGAAACTCACGTGTACAATGTATTTTGCAAGTAATTTGACGCAATTTATCGTACCAAGAAAACGGCCTAGCCCCAACTGCAATTTTCATTCCACTAAATAAGTCGTTGCCACACGCGCCAATCTTGTGCAACGCGGCCTTGCTAGCAGTGGTTCCTGTTTATCAAACTTTCGTCACGTTCGTTAATCCCACGGAATGATAAACAAATGCTGAAGCAGATGGTTGACTGACTGTGGTAAAGTCAATCGGGATTGGCATAAAAATAATATCCTCTGATTATTTTAACTCTAGGGGCACGAAATGCAATGACTATGCGTGTAGAGAATTAACGCGCCCTTGAGAGTTTTCGAACGTAAGGTGTTGCGTAGCACCTACGGCGAAATGTAGATGGAAGACGAAAAGAACGTGGAGAAAGCTAGGGGCAAGACAGATCTAATGAGAGCAAATCTGTGTTCAAGGTGTTGTTCAGAATTCTTCACAGTTCCTCAGAATTTTTCCCATTTGTGCCAAAGTGTGATCTGGCACCAATGTCAAACTGCAAAGTGTAAAATTGGTGAAAATTGCAGTTTTAGGGATGTCTTTCAACAAATTTCGTCGATCATCGATAAAAAGAGTAACTCCTAATTTATCAGAGTTGTCCTCATTTGCACAGTGTCTTGCCCCTAGGGAGAAAGCGAATGAATAACGAGCTGCATCATCTATTTGTCGAGTAAATGCAACGCAGCATGCCATCGACAATCGAAGCAGTCCATGCTTTTGAAATTTTCAATTTGAATTTTTAGTTTCTATTCTAACATCGAGTAATAAAGACGTTAATTGTAAATTGTAAAGTTGATTTCTTTTCAAGTCCAGTCCGATTCGCTCCCCAATTCCGCCAATAGGTTATGGGTCATTGCGACCGGAATCGGAACTGGTGAAGGTATTCGTCCATCAAGATGGGAGACAGGCTAGTGTCGTTTCCGAAGCTGAATGGCTCCAACTACGACGATTGGAGCTTCCGGATGAAGCTGTTGCTGACCAAGGAGGGCAATTGGACGGCGGTAGCAGATGCAAAACCGGAACCGGTCACGGACGCGTGGAGGACCAAGGACGAGCAAGCGCTGGCGTCAACCGGATTGGCCGTGGAGGACAACCAACTCATCCACATAAGGAAGGCCAAATCGGCGGCGGAGGCGTGGAATGCTCTGGAAAATTTCCACGTGTAGAAGAGGTTGACGACGAAAGTTTCGGTGATGCGGAAGATCTGCAGCCTGCAGGCTGCAAAACGGTGAGTCGATAAGGAGAGCGTCCAATGTAGCTCTGGTCCTCACAAGTTCCTACCTCATGCTTCCACGGGTCAAGCGATGACAAAGACCGCCAGCTAAGAGTTGTGTGCTTAGCTGGTAGTGCAGCCTGGGCACTGTTGTCCTTCTGACTTCAGCTAGATTGAGGAGGTACGATCCGAGCGTCTGTTCACCAAGGAGGTGCGGCTCAAACAGCGTCTGTTCTGGCATCCAGCGGCTGAGTAAGAAACGCTGCACCACGCCCAGCTAGATCCAAGGTGGTAGCCCCATCAGCGTGGTCGTCCCAGTGTTGGTTGGGACGTTAAACAGAACTGGCACGATGGCCCTCCGGCGAGACAGGAGTGTTGGCGTAGGCCCAATAAGCCACCCGTAAAAATCCCCATTGCGAATAACATAGGAGAAAATACGACTCGATACAATCGGCAAAGACCCACGCGACGAAATAAGGACTACGATTGGAAACTTGGAACATGGAATTGCAAGTCACTAGGTTTCGCAGGATGTGACAGGATAATCTACGACGAACTACATCCCCGCAACTTCGACATCGTGGCGTTGCAGGAACTTTGTTGGACTGGACAAAAAGTGTGGAAAAGCGGGCATCGAGCGGCTACCTTCTACCAAAGCTGTGGCACCACCAATGAACTGGGAACAGGATTTATAGTGTTGGGCAAGATGCGACAACGTGTGATCGGGTGGCAGCCGATCAATGCAAGGATGTGCATGTTGAGAGTTAAGGGCCGTTTCTTCAACTACAGCATCATCAACGTCCACTGCCCACACGAAGGGAGACCCGATGACGAGAAAGAAGCGTTCTACGCGCAGTTAGAGCAAACATACGATGGTTGCTCGCCGCGTGACGTGAAAATCGTTGTCGGCGACATGAACGCGCAGGTAGGAAGGGAGGAAATGTACAGACCGGTAATCGGGCGGAACAGCCTGCACGCCGTATCGAATGATAACGGCCAGCGATGCGTAAACTTTGCAGCCTCCCGTGGTATGGTAGTCCGAAGCACCTTCTTCCCCCGCAAAGATATCCACAAAGCCACCTGGAGATCACCCGACCATCAAACAGAAAACCAAATCGACCTCGTTCTAATCGACGGTAAATTCTTCTCAGATATAACCAACGTCCGCACATACCGCAGTGCGAATATAGATTCGGATCACTACTTAGTCGCTGTATGCATGCGCTCAAAACTTTCGACAGTTATCACCACGCGTCGAAGTCGAACGCCGCGGCTCAACATCGAGCAACTTCATAACGTAGAAGTGGCTCAAGACTACGCGCAGCAGTTAGCAGTGGCCCTACCAACGGAAGAGCAGCTTGGCGCAGCTACACTTGAAGATGGCTGGAGGGACATCCGATCCGCCATAGGTAGTACCTCGGCTACAGCACTAGGCTTCGCGACTCCGAATCACAGAAACGACTGGTACGACGGCGAATGTGAACAGTTGAAAAACGAGAAGAATGCAGCATGGGCGAGAATGCTGCAACACCGTACGAGAGCGAATGAGGCACGTTACAAACAGGCGCGGAACAGGCAGAACTCAGTCTTCCGGATGAAGAAGCGCCAGCAGGAAGAACGAGATCGCGAAGCGATGGAAGAGCTGTACCGCGCTAAGGACACACGAAAGTTCTACGAGAAGCTGAACCGCTCGCGCAGAGGCTTTGTGCCACAAGCCGACATGTGCCGAGATAATCACGGGAATATTCTCACGAGCGAGCGTGAGGTGGTCGGGAGGTGGCGGCAGCATTACGATGAGCACCTCAATGGCGACGTTGCAAGTACCGAAGGTGGCGTGGTAACAGATCTAGGAGAATGTGCACAGGACGAAAGACTTCCGGCCCCTGACCTTCAAGAGATTGAGGAGGAGGTTGGCCGGTTGAAAAACAACAAAGCCGCTGGAGCAGATCAACTACCAAGCGAGCTTCTAAAATACGGTGGAGAAGCACTGGTGAGAGCACTACACTGGGTCATTACCAAGATTTGGGAGGAGGAAGTATTACCGGAGGAATGGATGGAAGGTATCGTGTGTCCCATCTACAAAAAGGGCGACAAGTTGGATTGCGGGAACTACCGCGCGATCACACTACTGAGCGCTGCCTACAAGATACTCTCTCAAATTTTATGCCGCCGTCTATCACCGATTGCAAGAGAGTTCGTGGGGCAATATCAGGCTGGATTTATGGGTGAACGCGCTACAACGGACCAGATGTTCGCCATCCGCCAGGTGTTGCAGAAATGCCGCGAATACAACGTGCCCACACATCACTTGTTCATCGATTTCAAATCGGCGTATGATACAATCGATCGAGAACAGCTATGGCAGATTATGCACGAATACGGATTCCCGGATAAACTGATACGATTGATCAAGGCGACGATGGATCGAGTGATGTGCGTAGTTCGAGTATCAGGGATGTAAATTTCTGCACTGCAGTTTTAGCCGACTGCTGCAACTTGCCGAGGAGCCTGTTGTTGTGACGCGTGCTCACTGTTCGATTGCTGCGATGCGAAAGAGGACGGTCGTCGGCAGCGTGGTCTCTCGTGCCAAACTGGCTTGCGCCTTTGTGACGCCGACGACCGTTCGCGGTCGCGCGTCGCGACGTCGCTGAGTCGCGATGTCTAATGGTGCCCGAATAGAATTGTCGCGATCGGGTCGCGGTGTTCGATGATGCTCGAATGTTGGCGACTTGCATCTCTGCGCGTAGGGTGTTCAACTGGTATGCCACAAGGGACACTCTCGAGTCCCTTCGAATCTCGCAGAGGGTTACGGCAAGGTGATGGTCTTTCGTGCTTGCTGTTCAACATTGCTTTGGAGGGTGTAATAAGAAGAGCGGGGATAAACACGAGTGGGACGATTTTCACGAGGTCCGTTCAGCTGCTTGGTTTCGCCGATGATATTGATATTATTGCTCGTAAATTTGAGACGATGGCGGAAACGTACATCCGACTAAAGAGTGAAGCCAGGCGAATCGGATTAGTCATTAATGTGTCGAAGACAAAGTACATGATGGCAAAGGGCTCCAGGGAGGAATCACCGCGCCCGCCACCCCGAATTCATATCGACGGTGATGAAATCGAGGCGGTTGAAGAATTCGTGTACTTGGGCTCACTGGTGACCGACGACAACGACACCAGCAGAGAAATTCAGAGGCGCATTGTGGCAGGAAATCGTACTTACTTTGGACTCCGCAGAACTCTACGATCGAATAAAGTTCGCCGTAACACGAAGTTAACCATCTACAAAACGTTGATTAGACCGGTCGTCCTCTATGGGCACGAAACATGGACCCTACGTGCAGAGGACCAACGCGCCCTTGGAGTTTTCGAACGGAAGGTGTTGCGTACCATCTACGGCGGAGTGCAGATGGAAGACGGGACTTGGAGAAGGCGAATGAACCACGAGCTGCATCAGCTGCTGAGAGAACCAACCATCGTCCATACCGCGAAAATCGGGAGGCTACGGTGGGCGGGTCACGTCATCAGGATGTCAGATAGCAACCCGACTAAAATGGTTCTCGAGAGTCATCCGACCGGTACAAGAAGACGTGGAGCGCAGCGAGCTAGGTGGGTCGACCAAATGGAGGACGATCTGCGGACCCTACGCAGAGTGCGGAACTGGAGGCAAACAGCCATGGACCGAGTGGAATGGAGGCGGCTACTATGTACAGCAGAGGCCACCCCGGCCTTAGCCTGACCGTTTCCGTTTCCGAAGATCTGCAGCCTACGCCTGGAGAAGCACGGGGACATGGAAGCGCACGTGTCGAAGCTGGCGGAATTGTTCGAGAAACTGAACAATTTGCAGCCGGAGAAAATCCTGGATGGCCAGTGGCTGGTCGCCATTTTGTTCAGCAGTCTGCCGGAGGAGTACGAAACGTTGGTCACTGCTCTCGAAGCTCGACCGGAAGAAGATTTGACCCTGGACATGGTGAAAGGTAAGCTCATTGACGAGTGGACAAAAAAGAAGCAGCGCAACGGTGACGGGGACGATTCCGAAACCGTTCTTTATGCAGATTCGAAGACCGAAAAGGATCGGTGATTTTTCTGCAAAAAGTTGGGCCACCAGAAGGCAAGCTGCGAAAAATTCCGAACGTGGAAAGCGACGAAAGCGAGCGGGGCGGTAACCAAGCAACCGAAGGTGGTATCCAAGCAACACAAAGCCAACCACGTGTCGCTGGGTGCGCCAATCAGGTGGATAAGCAATGGATTTTGGATTCCGGTGCGACTTGCCACATTGCAAATTACCGGGAATTCTTCCACAATCTGGACGATGCAGCTACAGAGGACGTTTGGGTTGCCAACGGTGCGAAAGCTCGCTCGGAAGGTCGCGGATCTGGACAGATCACCGTCATCAATGATGCTGGCCAGCGCCGTGAAGTGCCGATCTTGGGGCAAGACACTGTGCTGGAGAGTACATTTTTCTTCACAGAGTTGCTCAGAATTTCTCTGGATTACTCCCGTTTATACTTAAGTGTTGCCTGATTTATCGCAAAATCAAAACAATATTGCTCGATATCTCGCTTTTCTTGCAGTTTTAGGGGTGTTTTTCAACAAATTTCGTCGATCTTTGGTGAAAATGGGTGAAAAGAGTTACTCCGAGTTTCTCAGAGTTACTCTCGTTTGCACAGTGTCTTGCCCCTAGGTGCCGATAGAGTGTGCGCTTTACGTTCCAGAGATGAAGTCGAATTTGCTATCCGTGAAGCGACTGGTGCAACGAGAATTCGTCGTCGTATTCGATGCGAGTGGAGCTAGGGGCAAGACACTGTGCAAACGAGAGTAATGCCTGGTTTAGACAGTGCAAGTGACTTGATTCAAGTCAATGGAAAATGCCTAATTGAATGCGAATTGAACGTGTAAACACCACCATTCATCTCACATGAGCAAGTCACTTGACTTGAACGAAAGTTGAACATGTTGAACTTTTTAATTCAAGTCAAACGAAATCGTCTCACTTGCCCCGTCTTAACCCGCGATTCATGTGAGCTGAATTCAAGTCATCTGTCAGTGAGATGAATTCAATTCAGTTTGCTTACGCTCCGCACGAGTTGAACAATATAAACACTTGCTTCAACTGAGATGCATTCAAGAGCATTCAAGTGAACACTTCAGTCATTTGCTCAATCTAAACACATCATTCCATTGGATTGAACATCTTTGAGAAATTAGCAAATAAAATGATCGTTTCAGTTGAACAATGTAAACCAGGCATAACTCTGAGAAATTCTGAGTAACTCTTTTCACCAATGATCGACGAAATTTGTTTAAAAACACCCCTAAAACTGCGAGGCATCGGGCAATATTGTTTTGATTTTGCGATGAATCAGGCAGAACCCAAGCAAAAACGGGAGCAATCCGGAGGAAAATGTACTCTCCAGCACAGTGTCTTGCCCCAAGGAGTGGAGCAAGGATAATGAGAGGCGAAAAAGTTTGCGCGACGGCGGAGTCCGTCGGAAATTTGTTCGTGTTGCGCCAACCCACCGAGCGCGTGTCCATGGCAACGACGAGTGACGACTGTGTGCATGCGTGGCATCGACGGTTGGGCCACAGAGACTGTGAAGCGGTATTGAAGCTACCAACCATGGCAGAAGGCGTGAAAGTGAAGAGCTGCAACTGCACCGGTGCTTGTGAAGTGTGCACTAGGGGCAAGACATTGTGCAAACGAGAGTAACTCTGAGCAATTCTGAGTAACTCTTTTCACCATTGATCGACGAAATTTGTTGAAAAACACCCCTAAAACTGCAAGAAAAGCGAGATATCGGGCAATATTGCTTAGATTTTGCGGCGTATCAGGCAACACTCAAGCAAAAACGGGAGCAATCCGGAGAAATTCTGAGTAACTCTGTGAAGGAAAATGTACTCTCCAGCACAGTGTCTTGCCCCAAGAGTGTGCATTGAAGGCAAGATGCACAGAGCACCATTTCCGAAGGCGACAAAAAGTGTTTCATCGGCGGTGATGGATCTGGTGCACACCGATGTCTGTGGACCAATGCGGACGACGACACTGGGCGGAAGGCGGTACTTCATCACGTTCATCGACGACTACAGTAAGTACACGGTGGTCTATTTGATGCGTGAGAAATCCGAAGCGCTCGAGAAAGCAAAAGAGTTTGTTGAAATGGCCAAGACGCAATTCGGAAGGAATCCCAAAATTTTGCGGTCCGATCGGGGTGGTGAGTACATCGGCAAGAAGTTCAAGGCGTTTTTGAAGCAAAATGGCATTGTTGGTCAACTGTCGGCGCCGTACACCCTTGCGTACACCCCACAGCAAAATGGGGTAGCTCAACGGAAGAACAGGTACCTTGTCGAAATGGCCAGGTGCATGCTCATCGATGGAAACCTGAGCAACCGTTTCTGGGGAGAAGCGGTAATGACGGCCAACTACATGCAGAACCGACTGCCGTCGCGATCAATCAGCGGTACACCATACGAGCGGTGGTACGGGAAGAAGCCCAATCTTGGACATGTTCAGCGGTTCGGCGTAGATGCATATAGTCATGTGCCAAATGCGAAGCGAGGTAAGCTGGATCGGAAGGCCATCAAGTTGAGATTCGTCGGGTACAGCGAGGTGTCGAAGGCATACCGCCTGGTCGATGAAGCAACAGGAAAGGTAACTATTAGCCGTGACATTAAATTTTTTGGTACTTGCGGGCCCGGTCTAGGTCCCGATGAGGAAAATCCGGTTGTACCATCGATCATGTTTCAACGAATGCAGCCGATGGATGAGCAAATCGAATCCGATGACGATGAGGTCTGGGAAGTCCCAGATGAACGATTGGATGTAGCGGAGCCGCAATCTGACGGCGCTCGTCCGAACATGCCGTGCGTGGATGTCAATACGCCCCGGAGATCCACTAGACCCAACCTTGGTGCAATCCCAAAGCGGTATGCGTGCAGTGCACAAACTTCGGTTCAGGAGCAGCCTTGAAGCAAGCGTTATCAAGTCCAAACAGCAACGAGTGGCGCAAAGCGATGTTGGAAGAACTGGCATCGATGCAAGAGAACGACGCTTGGGAATTGGTCGACCTGCCGGTCGGAAGCCGCGCCATCGGATGCAAATGGGTGTATACGCTGAAGCAGGACGAAACAGGCAACATAGCTCGTTACAAAGCCATTCTAGTGGCTCAGGGATTCAACCAGCGACTCGGTACAGACTACGGTGAAGTTTTCGCGCCTGTGGTTCGTCATGCGACTTTTCGAGCTTTGATGTCCGTCGCAGCTAAGAAGAAGATGTGCGTCAAGCAATTCGACGTCAAAACGGCGTTCCTAAACGGCAACCTTGAAGAGCAGATTTTTATGAAGCAGCCTCCGGGGTTCGTCGTCAGCGGAAAGGAAAGCAAGGTATGCCGTTTGAAGAGATCCTTGTATGGGCTTAAGCAAGCGGCTCGTGCGTGGAATCAGCGTCTTCATGAGGTTCTGGTAGCGGATGGATACGAGCGCTGTGAGGCAGATCCCTGTCTCTATAGAAAGCGAGTTGGTGGCAAGTGGTGCTACGTCCTCGTCTACGTTGATGATCTTATTGTGGCGAGTGAGGATGAGCGCATCGTAGGTGCGTTGAAGCTGGTACTGCAGAAGAATTTCAAGATCACCAGTCTCGGCGATATCAAACTCTACTTGGGCATCGAAGTTGATCGAGATGAAAATGGAGACTTCTTCATCAGCCAGCGGAAGTATATCGAGAGTGTTGTCCAATCTGCCGGTCTTCAGGATGGCAAAGCGTCTAGCGTGCCTATCGATCCTGGATACTGCAAGGTAGAAGAGGACAGCGACCTGCTTCCAAACAATTTGGAATACCAGAAGGCAGTTGGGCAGTTGCTGTACATTGCAGTCAACAGCAGACCTGACATTGCAGTGGCGATTTCGATCCTGAGTCGTAAGGTGATTTGCCCTACCCAACGTGACTGGGACGAACTGAAGCGAACGGTTCGCTACTTGAAGGGGACGGCAGACATGAAGCTTCGACTGAGCAGCAGCGGTGATTCCTCTGGTCTGGTTGGTTTCGCCGACGCCGATTGGGCAAAATGCCGTACCGATCGGAAATCCAACAGCGGGTACGTGATCCAGTACTGTGGAGGTACAATTTCGTGGGCTTGCAGGAAGCAAACCTGCGTCTCCTTGTCCACAGCAGAAGCGGAGTTTGTAGCCCTTTCCGAAGCATCCCAGGAAGCGGATTGGCTGCAAAGACTGTTGGAGGACCTAGGTGAGAAAACGAAGATATTATTATATGAAGACAATCAGAGCTGTTCGAAGATGCTGGACGCTGAAAAGTTCAGTAATCGTACGAAACATATTTCGACCAAGTTCCATTACGCCAAGGACTTGAAGACAAAAGGTGTTGTTCAGTACGAGTATTGTCCAAGCGAAACTATGGCAGCCGACCTTCTGACAAAGCCAATAGCGAGGTTACGTTTGGGGGTACTTCGACAGCAGTGTGGTCTACAGCAGCAGCGTTGAGGAGGAGTGTCGAGTAAATGCAACGCAGCATGCCATCGACAATCGAAGCAGTCCATGCTTTTGAAATTTTCAATTTGAATTTTTAGTTTCTATTCTAACATCGAGTAATAAAGACGTTAATTGTAAATTGTAAAGTTGATTTCTTTTCAAGTCCAGTCCGATTCGCTCCCCAATTCCGCCAATACTATTAAGACAATTTACCATCGTCCACACCGTTGTTCAGAGGTTCTCCGGATTGCTCCCGTTTTTAACTTGGGTGTTGCCTGATTTATCGCAAAATCAAAACAATATTGCCCGATGTCTCGCTTTTCTTGCAGTTTTAGGGGTGTTTTTCAACAAATTTCGTCGATCATTGGTGAAAAGAGTTGCTCAGAATTTCTCTGAGTTACTCTTGTTTACGCAGTGTCTTTCCCCTAGACGAGAGCAGCTCTGGAAAATTTGGAGTTACTCTTTTTACCAATGATCGACGAAATTTGTTAAAAGATATCCTCAAAACTGCAATTTTCATTCACCACACGCAACACTTTGCAATTTGAGATTGATGCCAGATCACAATTTGGTAGAAATGGGAGAAAATCTGAGGAAGTGTGAGAAGTTCTGAACAGCACTTCAAACACAAATTTTCTCTCGTTAGATCGGTCTTGCCCCTAGTAGGCCGAGGACGATCCGCAGACCCTGTTGAAATATTTGGGCCAGCCTAATATATGTTGCGATGTTAATCATCAATGCCCTGCGCCGACCCTGCTAAATGTATGTATGTTGATTGTTATTTCTTGTACATATATTGTTGTTAGTATAAATAAACCGACCGCCGCGACGAGCAAACGTATCTTGCTTTGTGCTCCCGTGTTCTCCGCCGTACGCAATCCGAAACATTCCCCCGGTAGTTTGTTGTCGGTCCCCTGGGTAGCTTCGTGGACAGTGTTGGCCTTAAGTGACGATTCCAACAGACCCTTCACGTTTATTACACATTTGTAGTGTTCCGTTCTTGTGGCCATGCACTGTGCTGCAGAGTGCATTTTCCTTCACAGAGTTGCTCAGAATTTCTCCGGACTGCTCCCGCTTTTACTTTGGTGTTACCTGATTTATCGCAAAATCAAAACAATATTGCCCGATATCTCGCTTTTCTTGCAGTTTTAGGGGTGCTTTTCAACAAATTTCGTCGATCATTGGTGAAAAGAGTTACTAAGAATTTCTCATAATTACTCTCGTTTGCACAGTGTCTTGCCCCTAGAAGAGTTACGGAATTACTCTGAATTGCTCAGAGTTGCTCTCGTTTGCGCAGTTTCTTGTTCCTAGTTATAAATAAACGCTTAAACTACCATTTGATAAATAATTTCAAAAGCTACTTACATTTCATCGTAAGCTCCTCCCGCAATAACGATATTCACAACAATAACAACAACTGTAACGATTCCGATGGCGATTTTTTGTACCATAAATCACTTCCAACTGTATTTACACATCGATTTCCGACTACTTTGATTTGCTTACATTGAGCGCACTGTCAAATGGCACATAAATCTTCGCGCGCAGCGCATCAACATTCATCGCGTGACAGCGCGTGCGGGTGCGGGACGATGAAGCATCAACGGCCACCACCCGTGAGACGCTCGCATTCGTCGATCGAAACGATACAGCCTCAGCGATCACCCAAGTAGGCGGCGGCAAACGTGCTAAAATGGGTAATTTCGCCTTTCAACGCGTATGCGATTTCTAGGCTACACGTTCAAAACGTGAACGACCGTCGTCGTCTCCGGCGACGCCGCCGCCGTCTGTGATCGACGCTGGTGTTGTCGCTACTACCACGGTTGACCACTGCCACAGTAGCCGCTGCGGCTAGCAGCAGCTGCTCCAAGAGACCGGGATTGGCAGCCGGCGATGGCCTTATTTTAGTAGCAATTTCTCCTCGACGACAACGACAACGACGCCGTTGATGGGGATCAGTGCAACGCCGTCGCCGATGGTAAACGCGATTGCGGTCGTGGTCGTTGCTGGTGTTGCTGTTGTTTTCTTGTTTGGTGCTGCTAATTTCGTGCAGTGAATGCATACGTTGTGCTAGGTCTGGAAGCTGGTTTGCGGCCGCTGTGTGTTCGGACTGACTAATGGACTAGGAAGGTTAACAACAGCGACGGTTAAAGAGCGTGACACTGATCCGGATATTGTTGAAGAACGCCTGGGGCTGGTTGATCCTGAAAAGTGAGATAGAGATACATACGATCTTAGATTTGATTGGTATTAATATAAAAATGTAAGATATTATCATGACTTTTATGATTGAAAGAATAAATTTAAAAATCATTTCATACAATAATTGAAATCATAATTAGTTTTATCGGTTAAGGTATCTAACAAATTTGTCGGTTCAGCAACTTTCACGGTACGTTAACGGCTCAGAAGTCTAAACCACATGGAGGGGTCTGGAAACTTAAGCTGTTATTACACAGGGTCAAATATTTGTCCAAAAAGAAACCAATGCTCAAACATCTCGTTTGACTCTATCGAATTTTCATTAGTGTCAAACTGATGTTGTTTTTGAGTTCTTTCCTTATCAAATATTTGACCCTGTGTACTACTGGCCTTAGCTATGATCTAGAGGCAAGACAG
The DNA here is from genome assembly GCF_035046485.1 of Aedes albopictus. Taxonomy (NCBI): domain Eukaryota; kingdom Metazoa; phylum Arthropoda; class Insecta; order Diptera; family Culicidae; genus Aedes; species Aedes albopictus. Next base: position 249,391,985 of record NC_085136.1, read on the forward strand.
ATCTAACGAGAAAAAACATGTGTTCGAAGTGTTGCTCAGAATTCCTCACAGTTTCTCAGATTTTCTCCAATTTATACCAAAGCGTAATCCGGAACCAATGTCAAACTGCAAAGTGTTGCGTGTGCTGAACGAAAATTGCAGTTTTGGGGATGTCTTTCAGCAAATTTCGTCGATCATCGTAAAAAGAGTAATTGCGAATTCTTGAGAGTTCCTCTCGTTTGCACAGTGTCTTGCCCCTAGTTTTCTCATAACTATACAAAAGTGTGATCTGGCACCAATTTCAAACTGCAAAGTGTAGCATGTGCTGAATGAGAATTGCAGTTTTGGGGATGTCTTTCAATAAATTTCGTCGATCATTGATAAAAAGAGCAACTCAAATTTTCTCAGAGTTGCTCTCGTTAACACCAGTGTCTTGCCACACCAAACCCCTCCCCCCTCCCCAGGCTTTGATAAGGTCAAGGTCCCACGACGCCAACAAGTAGTTTGTTTTCAAACAAATCATTCAATCTACACTGGATCCGGGCGGTTTGTTTACATTCCTAACGCAACGCAAATTGCACGGTTTAGATCGGTGTTGCGGCGGTACAAAAAAGAGCCCCGCACCATTCTCGAATCTAATCGACACGATCAATCAAAACAATCTAAACACTCTACGCAGAGAGGTTCGTAGCTTCAAGTGCGTCATCCTCGCACGTTTATCATATCGTTCTGCTCGAGTTGAGTGAAGCGTTTGTTGACACTTGTCTAGTCAATGTTACTGCCGAATCGGAATCACCTCTCTGCGGCTGATGGAGGCTATCTGGATAATTAATCTTACTTATTGCGTGCCGTTTTACCCCCTGAGCCAAGCTGAGCGGCACTTCGTCTATAATAATGCCGCAAACTCTCGAAGGTGCGAAAGCGAATAAACATCAAGCGCTGGGTGCGTTGCAATGGAATTGTAGAATTATTATCTGTTTTCAATAGGCTGGCGAAGTCATTCATTATAGAGCACTTAGCACCCTGAGAACAACTCGAGGGACGGTGAGAAAGCATATACAAGCAGACGTAAAGTTCTAGAATTGCTCGTGAAGCTTATGTGTACCATTGCCTGGGGCATGACACTGTGAAAACGAAATTCGGAGTTACTCTTTTTATCAATGATCGACGAAATTTGTTGAAAGACATCCCCAAAGCTGCAATTTTCATTCAGCACACGCAACACTTTGCAGTTTGACATTGATGCCAGATCACACTTTGGTATAAATGAGAGAAAATCTGAGGAACTGTGACGAATTCTGAACAGCACTTCGAAGACAGATTTTCTCTCGTTAGATCTGTCTTGCCCCTAGACCCCTACAACCCCATTTTTTGTGGACGTGAAGCATAAAATACAACCTGGGGGCAATAAATGTGAAGAAATCTGAGGAACTGCGTTAACTTGGCAGTTTTTTACCACAGTTACGTAATTCAAATGTATGGATTCTGTAACGACATTAAGACCTTAAGTGGCACTCGAGTAACACTTGGTCATCTAACACCGATCATGCTTGTCAGATCTAACCTTATATACGAAACGTTCAACTCACATGTTTCTTCGGAAATCTTTTGTTTTTATGAAACAATATGGAATTTGAATAATAATCCTTTCTCTCCAAACTTCTGAGTTTCTCGGACCCTGTCCTTGAACTTTTTCTTCTACATTTTGATTTTCAATGGATCACTAAAATAACTGAAATGAACAGATAGCGCCACCGAAGTCTTGTGTGTTTCACGTAACTCGACTGCTATCACTGTGTTACAGTCCATATACGATGGCTCTTTTGTAAAAGTTGGCTTCAATGATCCATTACAGTTACAGATTTCATAGACCCATAACACATAAAAATTAGGAAATTCACAAAATTCAAAACGTGTAACATAAGTAACAAAAACATCTGCTTTTCGGTGAAGGGAACGTGTAGGCCAACGCGCATCACTGCTACAGTAAGCTGGAATATCTGCGACCCGACGCGACGTGACGACGAGGATTTCGTTTATGGAGAGGAGCAGTTTACTCCGGTGCCGACTGCCGTGAGCCCATTTGATGCGAATCGCACCTAGGATTACGACCATCGCATCGCATCGTCGTAGACATGCGAGAAGTTCGCGATCATGGACACGTTGAACGTTGACTGCATGACTGACTGGCTGATGGAAGTGCGGTTTGATCCGGTCGTAGCGGAGTGTTTTATTGCGCACTGATTCTGTGTTTAAGCTGGGCAATTAGTGTGAGAGATGAGCGTTTGAATTAGGTAGTGGATAATTGCTTCTAGTTAGTTCGTGCGTGGGTGATTGACAGCAGTTTATTAGATTAGAGTTTTATGATTATGCTAAGCGCTCTATATAGAAGATTTTGACGCAATCGCGATAACCAGGGGCAAGACAGTGCAACTCTGATAAATTTGGAGTTACTCTTGGGACAAGACACTGTGCAAACGAGAGTAACTCTGAGAAATTCTGAGTAACTCTTTTCATCAATGATCGACGAAATTTGTTGGAAAACATCCCTAAAACTGCAAGAAAAGCGAGATATCGGGCAATATTGTTTTGATTTTGCCAGGGGAAGCGACACTAGTTTTGCCAAGCCAAAAAACCTTTAAAAAAGCTGAAAAAAGCCCAAAGAAGACGCTAAAACCCGCAAGAGTTGTGCGAGTTTTACCGGTTTTTTTTTCGACTTTTTTCGGTTTTTTTGGCTTGGCAAAACTAGTGTCGCTCCCCTCGGATTTTGCGATAAATCAGGCAACACCCAAGTAGAAACGGGAGCAATCCGGGGAAATTCTGAGCAACTCTGTGAAGGAAAATGTACTGTCTAGCACAGTGTCTTGCCCTAGGGGCAAGACACTGCAAACGAGAGCAACTCTGAGAGATTCTGAGTAACTCTTTTTATCGATGATCAACGAAATTGGTTGAAAGACATCCCTAAAACTGCAACACTTTGCAGTTTGACATTGGTACCAGATCACACTTTGGCATGAACGGGAGAAATTCTGCGGAACTGTGAAGAATTCTGAACAATACCTCGAAAACAGATTTGCTCTCGTTAGATTTGTCTCGCCCCTAGGTCTTGCCCTAGTGGCAAGACACTGTGCAAACGAGAGTAACTCTGAGAAATTTTGAGTAACTCTTTTCACCAATGATCGACGAAATTTGTAGAAAAACATCTTTAAAACTGCAAGAAAAGCGTAATATCGGGCAACATTGTTTTGATTTTTCCAGGGGGTGCGACACTAGTTTTGCCAAGCCAAAAAAACCTTCAAAAAAGCTTAAAAAAACCTAGTTTTTTCGACTTTTTTCGGCTTTTTTTTTGGGGTTTTCGCCTTGGCAAAACTACCCAAGTAACCACAAGCATTATATCATTGCACGAATTAGACTGCATATCAACCTTTGTAATGCGAAATGCAGTAATTCCACACTTATCATGCAATAATCCTTTAGATTGGCATTATCAATGTTTTGATGCATTACATTTTTTCTTTACATTAGGGTGCATTAAAAGGTGATATACGATAATTCAATAATTCAACACTGCAGAAACTGTATAAATGCAATGTACAAACTATAGATAGTAGAGTAAACATAGATCCGCGGACGCCGCTGACTAAAATGTTTCAAGCGTGGAAGTAGTAATTTTCAGAAGTGCGACGATTGAATATGACGTCATGTGCTCCATTGATGTTGTCCAAATCGTGACGTCATGCTCGTTTGGATACAGATTTTGACAGTTCGTTTGGATACAACGGATTCATCTTAGCGGATCTATGTTTACTCTACTATCTATAGTACAAACTAGCAAAGGTTGCTCTAACAATACAATTATAAAAGCTTGACTCTAATGGTAAACAAATGAAATCAAGAAGAGCTAACAACTTCACGGTCAACTATAGCGGTCTTCAACACTTCTGGTTCGACTCCCGACCAACTTAATCCTCGTTTGAACCACCGATGGACGACTTTCTTCAGCAAAACCATTTTAGAGATGACCTTTTCTCTTTTCTGTTGACTGCTATCACATGCCAATAATGATGGAAACCGCAATTAGCATAATATTATGAGCAGTGTACGAAGGGTGTTTTAATTTTCTTATATCGGTTAAATATCTTCTAGAATGCATTATGTATTTATCAGTGATTTATCAGAATGTGATTACAGCTTGGATTACAGGGATTATATCATATATGCCATAGTCGTTTTGCCCTCTACTGAAATGGTTGAGGCAGTAGAATAGTTTCCTTTTAGTTAATGAAATATATCTTATTACCACTGTAGCAGTAACGGTCCACGGCACCAGCGCGTATGGAATTCATCTAGCGGTCTTCAACACTTCTGGTTCGACTCCCGACCCGGCAACAAAAAAAAAATGGTTCAAACATTCATGTGGGGGGGCATTAGTACCGTCGATAGCAAAACGGTGCTAAAAATAGATTTTTGTTTTGGTTTTTCGAGTTGCACGTATTAAGCATGTTCAAATGAAAATGAACAGCACATGCATTTATGTCACTTTAGCAATGGTTGTCAACGTGCTGCAATATGTGGCACTAATTTAATTTTAGTGGGGCCCTTTTCGACTTTAATATTGCTTCAATGAGGTGTTTAAAGTAGTGCAGCATTATTTACACAATTTTAAATATACATATAAGGCCAAATTGATGCACTTATATACGGCTTCGTGGTTACTTGGGTAGTGTCGCTCCCCTCGGATTTTGTGATAAATCAGTCAACACCCAAGTAAAAACGGGAGCAATCCGGGGAAATTCTGAGCAACTCTGTGAAGGAAAATGTACTTTCCAGCACAGTGTCTTGCCCAAGGCGTTACTCTTTTTTATCGATGATCGACAACATTTGTTTAAATACATCCCCAAAACTGCAATTTTCACTCAGCACACGCAACACTTTGCAGTTTGACAGCTGGAGACAGTCAAACAGCGGCTGCTGGCTGAAGAAAGCAAGCGGGCAGACCTCTTGGATGACTCGGGTGAAGATATCGGAGCAGCGTTTGTAGGATTAGTACCTCCCATTAGTAGGATTAGTAGAATTCTTGCTGGCAAGTGCCACCGGTGCGGAAAAACCGGGCATATGAAGAAAAGAAAGACTGCCGTGTGAAGAAACCGGCCAAGAACGATGTGACGCTGGTCGGAAAGTATGCCGGAGAAATAAAAGGCATGTTGAACAAAGGAATTGAATTCCATATTCAGAACTAGGGGCAAGACACTGTGCAAACGAGAGTAACTCTGAGAAACTCGGAGTAACTCTTTTCACCCATTTTCACCAAAGATCGACGAAATTTGTTGAAAAACACCCCTAAAACTGCAAGAAAAGCGAGATATCGGGCAATATTGTTTTGATTTTGCGATAAATCAGGCAACACTTAAGTATAAACGAGAGCAATCCGGAGAAATTCTGAGCAACACTGTGAAGAAAAATGTACTCTCCAGCACAGTGTCTTGCCCCAAGATTCAGAACGTTGTGCTCCTACCGAAACCTAACCTCGGTCAAGAAGCTCTCGCAGGCGGGACTTGAAGTTTTATTCACTGTTTGTGGAAGTCCTGATCTGGCCCATATAGCCGAGGCGGTAAACGCACGGGTATTCAGCATGACCATGCTGAGGGTGACGGGTTCGATTCCCGGTCGGTCCAGGATCTTTTCGTAAAGGAAATTTCCTTGACTTCCTTGGGCATAGAGTATCTTCGTGCCTGCCACACGATATACACATGCAAAATGGTCATTGGCAGAGGAAGCTCTCAGTTAATAACTGTGGAAGTGCTCATAGAACACTAAGCAGGCTTTGTCCCAGTGAGGACGTTACGCCAAGAAGAGGAGAGGAGGAGGAAGTCCTGATCGTGTGGAGTTCAGGAAGGACGGAAATCTTATTGGAGTGGCGTATCTTCGTGGCAACCTGTACGGAAATCTTATTGGAGTGGCGTATCTTCGTGGCAACCTGTACCAGCTAAGAATTGGACGTTGGATCGAAGGGTTAAGCCAATATCAGCGTGGCCGAAACGAGAAAGTTGTGGCATCGTCGCTTGGGACATGCAAGCCAACAAGCCATGAACACTCTCATGAAGCACGGAATGTCCACCGGATTTGTTGAGAAGCTTGAAGGAATCGGATTCTGCGATACGTGTGTGATGGCAAAGCAATGTCGGGAACCGTTCGACGGCGTAAGGGAGCGTGGCACTCGTCCCCTGGAGCGAATTCATTCCGATGTGTGTGGCCTCATAGATCCGCCAGCCTGGGACGCATCGCGATATTTCGTATCGTTTATAGATGACTGGACACACTTTGCCGTAATTAACATGATCAAGCGCAAGTCAGTGGTATTTCGTTGTTTCAAGGAGTATGAAGCTATGGCCACCACCCAGTGGCAGTCACGAATCAGCAAGCTCACAGTGGATCAAGGCAGTGAATATTTTTCGACTGAACAATGGGACTACTACAAGAAGCGAGGCATTCAAGTTCAACCTACGGTGGCGTACTTCCTACAGCAAAACGGGGTTGCTGAACGATTCAATCGGACTTTGGTTAAGAAGGTCAGATCCATGCTAATACCCAAGTAACCACAGTACTGAAGCCTTATTGCATGCAGATATACGGTGTATTTAGTGCAATCATTACTTTACATGCAAACTTAAGGTTGATTTAAAGTGGAAGTGGGCAAATATAGAATCAACTTAAGATTATACTGGTACAATCTTGAAGCAGTCGCAGAATTGCCCATTTCCACTTTAAATCAACTTTAAGTTTGCATGTAATTCGAATCTATAGATTCGAAGGTTCCGAAGAATATGTGGTCAGAAGTATCTGCTGAATCGATGTCCTGCGATGGGATTGGCCGGAAACGTAACTCAAGCCGAAAGATGGACGAGTGTGGAACCGGACATCAGGAAGGTAAAGGTTTTTGGATGTAAAGCAATGACGTGGATCCCGGCTCTGCAGCGGAAGAAGTTGGACCCCAAGAGTCGCCAGACGATAATGATTGGTTATTCCCCGAATGGATACAGGCTTTGGGACAGAGCTGCAAGAAAACTTGTGATTGCAAGAGACGTAAAATTCAATGAAGAATGTTTTCCGTATGATGAGCAACCTGATGAAGCTATCCAAGTTCCCTTGGTTATCCCTACCCTGTGTGAGCCAGAGGGGGAAGCGTGCGATCCAATTGAAGAAGTTGCTCGTGAAGTAGCTGGTGACAACCCTGGTAACGAATCCGATGATGGAGCTATTTTCGAAGAGTTCGTAGAGGAAGAAAACCCTGGGGCGCTCCCTTCGCAACATAGAAGTGACGACTGTCCAGAGTCAACCACTAGGCGCAGCGAACGGGAGCGCAGGCTCCCCAGGTAAGTTATTAGATTTTTTAACGGGATTCAGAGCAACCTCTGCTGTAGAACTTCAAGATACTTCAGATCCACCTCAATGCTACAATGAGATCGAGAACCGTGACCACTGGCTGGCGGCGGTACGTGATGAGCTGCAATCAATGGACAGCAACCAGGTATGGCGGCTAGTGAGACGTCCTGCTGGAGTGAAACCGTTACAACCAAAGTGGGTATTCTGCCGTAAAGAAGATGCTGATGGAAACCATGTGAGGCACAAGGCTAGACTAGTCGTAAAAGGATTCCTTTAGAAGCCCGGGCTTGATTACCATGAAACCTATGCCCCGGTAGCTAAGCTGACGACGATTCGAATGGCTTTAGCTGTTGCGTTGCGGAGAGGACTAATCGTACACCAGATGAATGTGAAGATGGCTTTTCTGCACGGCCATCTTCAAGAGGACATTTATATGGCAGTACGTGACGGTGTCAAAGCGGATCCTGGAACAGTGTGCAAGCTACAGAAGTCGCTATACGGGCTGAAGCAGTGCTGGAACGAGAAGCTGAACCAAATACTATTGAAGCTCGGATTCAAAAGATCACAGCATGACTATTGCTTGTATACCTGCGTCGACGAGAGGGGGATGATGATGTCTACATCATATACGTCGACGATTTGCTGATCATGGGAGCACGGATCAAAACGATTGAAGCTGTGAAGTTGTCCCAGTTTTTCAAGATGACGGATTGCGGCATGGTCCAACACTTCCTTGGAATGAAAATCGTCTATGACCAGGAGTCGGGCAAGATGAACTTTTCACAAGATGCAAGTATAGACAGGGTTCTGAAGAAGTTTCAAATGCAAGATTGCAATCCAACAAGAACGCCGATGGAGAAAGGGCTTCAGCTCGTCCGCAGTAAAGGAGAAGCCATAGAAGAGCCGTACCGGGAAGTCTTAGGCAGTTTAATGTACATTATGATGTCAACTCGGCCGGACATTTAAACAAAAAGACGCGGACATCATCTTCAGCCAGAGGCTGCACAGACTGAATGAAACTTAAACACTAGACAAGGGACACACGGAGCATGCACCAGTGGATACGGAGAAGAAACTATTCTCACGAAAAGTTTCATTGCCCGGAGCGGGAATCGAACCCTCACCCCATAGCATGGTGCGATTAGAAGCTTGGTGACCCTAACCGCACGGCTACAGGCGGTACATGAAAGGCACCAAGGGAACGTTTTTGAAGTACCAACGAAAAAAGGATAACGAGCCATTGGTTGGGTTTGCGGATGCGGACTGGGCTACTGATACCTCGGATCGAAAGTCGGTGAGTGGATTCTTGTTCGAGGTCTACGGGAATACGGTATCGTGGTCAAGCAAGAAGCAGACGTCAGTGACTACCTCATCCAGTGAAGCTGAATACATAGCCTGGGGGCGGGCGTAGCAGAAGCGATTTGGCTATCCGGACTCTTGGCTGACCTTGGAGTGAAGATTGCGAAACCTGTGACGATCTATGAGGACAACCGTGGCTGCATCGGGATGGCCCAAAATCTGGAGTGCAAACGGGCCAAATATATCGATATCAAGCATCACTTTATTCGTGACCATATCGCATCTGGACGCATATTGGTGGAACCCATTCGAACCGATGATCAGTTGGCAGACATTTTTACAAAAGCGTAGGACACCGGAAGATTCGAACATCTACGTCGGAACATTGGACTCCTCGATCGAGAGGGAGTAAAGAAGTAGGCCTTGCCAAGTAGGCCTTAAAAAGCTGACAGGCGCCCGTCACCTCATTCTACACCAAGCTCTCCTACTGTTCACGTCATACTATTAATAAATCGTTACTTGTTACCTAGTTTGTTACTGTTCAAGTCGGTGTTATTTGTTCAGCCCATTCGCCTCAGTTCTTCCTATTACAATATCTCTCGTTAGATCTGTCTTGTCCCTAGTTCGGTCCCTTATGTTTGACTTCAATTACCGTAAATTCTTGAAAAACTCAGGAAGGCGACACTAGTTTTACCAAGCAGAATCTTTTTGTTTATGTTCCTTGTACAAAACCACGTGAATTAAGCGCCTCTATAAATGATTTCTGGAGCTCAATTTGAATAGGTCGTATGTGCTTTTGTCGATATAAAATTCGATCAGTTTATTTTAGTTATTGTAGCAATATGGAAGATATTTTTGAGACTTTTAATGATGGAATGGAAAGCTTATTTTGTGAGGATTCTGCTGTATGTATCAACTTTGTTCAATTTCAATGGTTTTCGCTACAATAAGCGAATCCAACTGATCGAATTTTTAATCGACGAAAGCACATACGACCTATTCAAATCGAGCTCCAGATTTGTTCTCGTAAGAAGTTCATTTATATTTAGGGATGCTCAATACTCATTGCTCAAACTGCGAGCGTGAAATAGAAGGTGAGCAAAAAAATAGTTCTCCATACATTTTCCAGGCAAAACAATTTCCACTGAAGAATTTAAACTTCATTGTGTGGCTGGATGTTGGAAGTGATGGCGATTAGCACAGCTGTGCTAATACGTCCATTACCATAGAATCGCAAGCGATGTAAGCCGGACCAGCAGTATGGTGTATTAATAATATGCAAGATGTTTTTCTGCCGAGAGCAAGTTACTGATGAAAAATATTGGTTTAGCAAATATTTACCACAGATGGACATAATTTATGGAGGTGGTTAGTTTGCAAATTTGGATTTCAACACCATTGAAGTCGATTAAGAGGTGTAAATTCGAGGTAAGATGGATGCAGTCAACCCATTTTTGACACAATTCCTTGTGTCTCACGTGTTAAATACTCAGCTGGTATGAAAACGCTCCAAGATAAACCTAGAGTCAGTCTAGTTAGAGTCTGGCGGACTGTCACTTTCGATCGGAGCCAATCAAGCATGACGTCACGCTGTAGCATTTGTCGGTGAGGACACTATGACGTCATGCTCGATTGGCTCCGATCGAAAGTGACAGTCCGCCAGACTCTAATTATAGGGACTCTAGATAAACCCCCTCTTATTACTAAACTAGGGGCAGGACACTGTGCAAACAAGAGCAATTCTGAGAAATTCTGAGTTACTCTTTTTATCACTGATCGACGAAATTTGTAGAATGACATCCCCAAAACTGCAATTTTCATTCAGCACACGCAACACTTTGCAGTTTGACATTAGTGCCAGATCACACTTTGGTATAAATGGGAGAAAATCTGAGGAACTGTAAGGAATTGTGAACAACATTTATGGGAAGAAATATCACTTTTCCCTGGGGAATAATCGAACGGGACATTTTCCGCATAAGGAAAAGTGAGAGCTCCGTGTCGCAATTTCCGTTTATTTCCGCTCAAGAAATTTTGACAACGAAATCATTTCTTGACCATTTCTTGACCTATTCCTTGGGGCAAGACACTGTGCTGAAGAGTACATTTTACTTCACAGAATTGCTCAGAATTTCTCCAGATTGCTCCCGTTTTTACATCGGTGTTGCCTGATTTATCGCAAAATCGTAACAATATTGCCCGATATCTCGCTTTTCTTGCAGTTTTAGGGGTGTTTTCCAACAAATTTCGTCGATCATTGGTGAAAAGATTACTCATGATTTCTCAGAGTTACTCTCGTTTGCACAGTGTCTTGCCCCTAGGAACGGGACATTTTTCCGCATAAGGCCAGCAGATGGAATTTTGACAGCGAAATCATTCCCTAGATCATTCCTTGGTCATTTCTTGGTTCTATCCTTTTTCACAGCACTTCTTGGTAAATACCACCCTTTAAGTCTGAGGAAAAGGGGCAAGACACTGTGCAAACAATGTGTACTGCTGTTTTAATTTGTTTGACTGGAAGCGATTGGCCCAGGGCCGATTCCGCTTCACCCCAGCTACAAACTGACCAAGACATTTTGTAAAGATATCATTTCTCGTGCGATTCTTGTTGGGCTACCATTTAGATCCGGTAAAACTGCATGACTAAAATGCAAAAACTAGACTCATTCGGATTTTTACGCCCCTTCTCTATCCCATCGCCATGAAATCATCCCTGAACTGTCGGGCTCAGATCGCCCATTATCGCAGAATCGTGAAATTTCGATGCGTGGCACACTTGCTTGCAACCAATATGGCAGCGGCTGCCATACAGCAGGCTACGTGTGCTAAGAAACACCTTAATGGCAAAAAAAGCCCACTTAACGTATCGCTACTAATAGGTCACTCATCGTCGGTCGTCACAATGTGTTTGATCCTTCACACACGGTACATGTAGGTACGCAAAACGAGTAATCATGTGAGAAATGAAGATGAAAAACAAACAACAGACACGAGAAGAGACAAAGCTTCGGCACGAACAATACCTGCGCCTACTAGGGTGATCGCCTACAATAGATGTTGACGTTTGAAGGATCCCCCGTTGCCAGATGCGCCAAATTCCGCGCTGAATAGAGTCTTGCGCCGCCGTTTGGCTTTTTCGTGCGGCTTAGGTGTGATTTACGAGCTGCCCAACGCGCGCGGAAGATTGAAAGGCATGAATACGCGCCTAGAGAGTACTAGTCGGAAGAGAAAGGTCATAAAACACGTTTTACGAGGGCTGTTTGCTCAGTTGTCTCGCCGTTTTTTTTTAAGCCAGATTTTTCGATTGTTGATCTTGCGTGGCTCGTGTCGTGGTGGAACCATGTGACGAGACGAAAGCAACGAGAAGGGTGAGTGGATAAGTCAAAGAAGAAACAATCTTTTAGTCCAAGGCACCAGTTGACCAGGGGTCAAGACCCACGCAAAATTTGGCAGCTGCTGCGTTTGGTTGTTCACCTTCAAGGCATGCTTTGTTGATGATAATTCACATTTTCAAATGAGCGGCGAGATAGACAGGCGGAGAGAATCAGCAAACAAATCCTTAACCTACTTTCAGTTTTTGTTTAGCTTACCTTTCTTCATGCACCGATAAAACGTAATAATCCCGTGAGGTAAATAGAAGTTGAATGGTGTGAGCTTTCCGGCTTGCTTGTTGTGGCTGGGCTGTTACAGTTTTCACTCTCATTAAACACGAACGGAAACCACAGTAGACTGGGTACTTGTGTAATCTCCCTTGACAGTGTCGTAAAGTTGCAATTCTGCTGAATCGCTTGCTTTGACGGCACTATTGCTCGCACTTCTTGTCACTTTCACTCGCACCAGATGGCGCCCCGCTGCTTGCAGCCATTAATTAGAAAATTGCACTAAAACAAATTACTGTATTATCACATCTATATTTTCCTGGTGAATCGTCGGCGGCTTCTCGGCCCCTGATGGAAGATGCATCAGGCCAGCAGTTGAGCATCAGTCGACAGACGACGGAACTGTCACACTTCAGTACACAAGGGGATTTTTCACCTCCTACTCCGGCTGGATTTCTCGCGTCGGATGCAACGAGTTTCGCACACTTCACACAACTGACTAATGGGCACTGGTTGGCGGAGGAGAGCACTGAGATGATGAGCACCGTCGCGTCCTCATACTTCACATGGCTTTACACACTTTGTCGTCCCGTTGCTGCTGGCTTATAGATAACTACGTACCTACGTAGTCTAAATATTGAGTCAACAGCCCCCGGTCGCCGTGTCGTTCCCTATCTATCTACATGTGGAGATATGTGTGTGCACTTCTCCACGGTGCGGGTGGATCTCTCCACTGTATCTTGTTTTCTACGCCTCCTGCGCCTCAAGTAGGTTCATACTCTCTGATGATGGTACTACATATAGGCGGCTACGGTCATGGATGATAAACAAACAGTAGGCACCCTCTTCTTCTGGTCGTTAGCTTCGCTTCACACATCTACGAGACCCAATCTACGCCATAATGATACCCATATATGACACGTGAACAACCAACACCGTTGCGAAGCTGAGTTAATTTAAAACAAATGCAATTAACACTATCTCCCTAAATGCGAACGAACGTCACACATTTTGAGGCGCACGAGCTTCCGGGTTTACAATATCACAGCGAACAGCTTCACCTATCAATAGAGAGGCACAGCTATAGATTCTAGCTTAAAAACAGTAAATCAACACTTTCTCCGCTACACAGATGGCGCTGTTATCACATATCACAATGAAACTCAATCACAGCAATCGCTCTTCTTGGGAGTCCAGTCTCATCTTCACTGCAAAACAAAACAATCATTTAATTCATTCCCCATCCCAAGGTCCACACATTCCTAACATAATGGCCTCTGCGCGATGCTCCTTCAACGCACGCCACACATCCTCCTTACTCGTCACGTCCCGCACGATACAACGTGCCGCGCGCGCGGGTTCCTCATCGTCGGCGGTGCGTGACGTGCGGGGTTCGCGCACTTATTATTAGAACTTGTCATCATCATTCTCACGACTGGGGAGATTTTCTTCGGAAATGCATAAGTTCGCACCGTATACACGCGAGGACGTCACGTTAAGGCTAGAGCAGGCAGAACAAAACGAACAGCGATTGCCATTGTTATCTTTTCGCGCACAACCACCGAACTCATCAATCAATCCAAGTAGGCGCGCGTGATCGGGGTAAAAGGTTCGATTTTGTTTCCGTGTGTCGTATGCAGACGCCACTGTTCAGTGAATATTGAGACTAAAGTTTCACTAAAGTATCAATATTCGATATAATGTTATCCTACTCTTCTGTCTTCCATATCCTCACTTTCTAAACAAACTTAGCTATCAGGTTTGTGAAAAAGTATACAACCATTCAATGTACATTCACTTATCCCTCAGCATGCACACAAAATATTCCCTGCCGGAGAAGAGTGATGAACAACCGAAACAAAACAGCGACTAATCACCGTACGTGCGTGAAACAGAATGAGGAGAGGAGTAAAGATTCTTCGAAGATCCGGCACAGCCACAGCAGGCCAAGCAGAAACCGCAATATCTACATTCATACTACTATTTACTATAGGTATTACAGTAAAAGACCACAAACCCGCCAACAACAGCACCATATGCGATATGCATGGTATGGACATGCTATGAGGGATTTTTGATTGAGAAGTTCTCTTTTCTCTCTGTATAACTCTAGTACTGCGTGCTCTCCGCCTCACGGCAAGACCCACGGTAAAAGAAATCTAAATAAAATTGATGAACTATTTACATACATTGGTGGTTCTTGCTGATACCAGCCCACACCTATGTACTAGGTATTTACCTAGGGGCAAGACAAATCCAGCCAGATAAAGTCTATTTTCGAAGTGTTGTTCAAAAATCCTCACAGTTCCTCAGATTTTCTCCCATTTATACCGAAGTGTCACCTGGCACCAATGTCAAACAGGAAAGTGTTGCGTGTGCTGGATGAAAATTGCAGCTTAAGGAATGTCTTTCAACACATTTCGTCGATCATCGATTTTTCCAAATTTATCAGAGTTGCTCTCGTTTGCACAGTGTCCTGCCCCTAGTCTGGCATCAATGTCAAACTGCAAAGTGTTGCGTGTGCTGAATGAAAATTGGAGTTTTGAGAATGTCTTCGACCAAATTTCATCGATTATCGATAAAAAAGTATCTCCTAATTTCTCAGAGTTGCTCTCGTTTATATAGTATCTAATAAAATATTTGGGGGCAAGACACTGTACAAATGAGAGCAACTCTGAGAAATTCGGAGTTACTCTTTTTATCGATGATCGACGAAATTTGTCGAAAGACATCCTCAAAACTGCAATAAATAAATGAGACAGATGCGATCAGCTGATTTCTTTTGTTTACCATGTATTTTTGACATCCCAAGTAACATTTTTAGTTTTCTCATTGCCTACAGGCTGTGGCTACAATCAAACCGATAAATCTCATTTTAAAGCTTAGTAATCCTAACAGCTTTAATAAAACCTTGATAAAACCCTATAAAGCCAAAAAGGGCCCACCCTTGGGGCAAGACACTGTGCTGGAGAGTACATTTTCCTTCACAGAGTTGCTCAGAATTTCTCCGGATTGCTCCCGTTTTTGCTTGGGTGTTGCCTGATTCATCGCAAAATCAAAACAACATTGCCCGATATCCCACTTTTCTTGCAGTTTTAGGGGTGTTTTCCGACAAATTTCGTCGATCATTGGTGAAAAGAGTTACTCAGAATTTCTCAGAGTTACTCTCGTTTGCACAGTGTCTTGCCCCAAGGGCCCACCCTACAGGAGGTTGTTAAAACCATTCTTTAAAACGTTTTATATGCTACCTAATTTTATGACATAATCCTGTAGTCCGTTTTACAGCAAAGATAAGACCTGTTGCGTAGGTCGCAAAAAGATCAACAAGCCGTATCAAAGGTCGTAGAACATCTTGAATGAACGATTAAAATCTAAAAAAAAATATCTGAAATTGATGGATTGAAGTTAATTTTAAATGGTTGAGGATGCAAAAAATAATAAAATAATGTCAGTCCACCATGTCCATGATATTTGCTTGCCAATTTCTACGGCGTCAAACTCTGTTTCTATAGCAGCGAAACTTATGCCATAAAAGTTTACCCGTACAATGCAACAAATTATTACTGAATTAAACGAAGCGCCATGCCAGTTTTGGGTTTTGTCATATATAAAATTACTAGCGGGATTGAAGCTTACGAAATTATGCATTCAAATTGCAATCCAAACATCAACATGGCGTGCACAATTTGCAACCAAGAACCGAACATCAAAGCTAAAAATATGGATGCCGCCAAGTTAAACCCTCTTAGTTTTGATTGAGATTGTTTAAGAACAGTTAGTTTTATAGCAACATATTCTAGAGTTGCTGTTCCTTATGAATACGGAGCAAACACCAGCATGAGACCCCTTATTCCTAACGCATATGATTTGCGCTACTGAAACACTATTATTCAGGTTCTAAGGAAAGGCGCATTCAGACTGACTGTTCTTAAGAACGCTCCGGCTGGCCGATAGCCGTCAAAAATGTAAACAAGCAGAAATTTCATGTGTTCTCCAGTTTTTTAGAAGTGTTTCGTGATATTTTGAGGCTTTTGTTTGATCTGTTTCAGTGTTAAGGGAGTTAGATAGTATAATAAATCACAATAATGAAACATCAACAAAGAGTGGAAACAGAAATTATGCGCGATTGATTACGTTTTCTTTTGTATTGTGTATCAAATATATTTTTCACGCAAAGATCGCAATGCAGTAACACTCCTTAGCTTGCTTTAATGCTTCCGCTTGTTATCCCGAAAAGGTTTAAGATTACTTTATGACGACTTTATGCAATCTATTAAGATTTGGGGCCGATGCGAAATGCCCTGCATACGGCTTTGAAAGAAGTTTTAGGATTAAGTTTTAACACGTACTCGAATAAGAATAAAATTTTTGCTCGAAAAAAGGCCAAGCAGATAAGTTTTATTGAATTGATTTGAAGGTATCTACAAAGTGTTTTGAAGTTGCATTTGTCATTGAGACTGATTTACAATATATAATGCTTTATCAAACCTAAATGGCTTTACCGAATCAATGACAAAACCTTTATAAATAATGCCTAAGAGCAGAAAGCATAGGAATTGTTACTTGGGATCCGATGAACGGGGTGACAGTTGAAAACAAAAAAAAAGTTAAGCACTGACGACACTTGACGAAACTTAGGTAAGTTGCTTGGGGCAAGACACTGTGCTGGAGAGTACATTTTCCTTCACAGAGTTGCTCAGAATTTCTCCGGATTGTTCCCGTTTTGACTTGGGTGTTGCCTGATTTATCTCAAAATCAAAACAAAATTGCCCGATATCTCGCTTTTCTTGCAGTTTTGGGGATGTTTTTCAACAAATTTCGTCGATCATTGGTGTAAAAAGTTACTCACAATTTATCAGAGTTACTCTCGTTTGCACAGTGTCTTGCTCCTAGGTAAGTTGTATATACACTGTGTTTACACTTTAAGCTCTCACCCCCATCGCGGCAAGTCGCCATGCACTGAAAAACAAATGAACCCAAATTTGAGTATTTTTAAACTCACTTTTGAGTTCTTTTTTGCATCCTGTTTCATTTGCTCTCTTTATTGTTGTCAGAGAGTGAATAGCAAAACAACCCAACTTTGAGAGTTCGATGCGGGAAGCCAAAATTGAGTAAGTGGCACAGTACTGAAAGTTGAGTAATTTTAACTGACGGTTGAGTAAAAAGAACCTTGACTTTAGGTACTTTGGCCGTATACGCCTAAATGCAAACTACCTACCTAAACATCGACTCCAGCAACTCAACATTGGCTTCCCGCACGCAACCTCGAAGTTGGGTGGAATGAACTCACTTTTGGGTACTTTCGTTTTTCCGTGTGGATAGCCTTATTTTCACTCAGCACACGCAACACTTTGCAGTTTGACATTGGTGCCAGATCACACTTTGGTATAAATAGGAGAAAATCCAAGGAACTGTTAGGAATTCTGAACCTAGGGGCAAGACACTGTGAAAACGAGAGTTACTCTGAGAAATTTTGGCAAATCAGGCAACACCCAAGTAAAACAGGAGCAATCTGGAGAAATTCCTAGCAATTCTGTGAAGGAAAATGTAATCTCCAGCACAGTGTCGTGCCCCTCGTTCTGAACAACAGTTTTTCTCTTGTTAGATCTGTCTTACCCCTAGCACAGTACTTGGGACAAGACACTGTGCTGGAGAATACATTTTCCTTCACAGAGTTGCTCAGAATTTCTCAAGATGGCCAGACGTCAATTAAATCAGCTCATTTTTCGGGCCTTTGACAGTTCTCCTATGAAAATGACAGTTTAGCGATTGCACCTTTGTTTGGCGGATGTAAACAGTGGCATACACGGACCTGTCAGCTGAAAAAGCCCATTGCTCCCGTTTTTACTTGGGTGTTGCCTGATTTATCGCAAAATCAAAACAATATTGCCCGATATCTCACTTTTCTTGCAGTTTTAGGGATGTTTGTCAAAAAAAATCCGCCGATCATTGGTGAAAAAAGTTACTCAGAATTTCTCAGAGTTACTTTCGTTTGCACAGTGTCTTGCCCCTAGGCTCCACCCAGCTCTGCTATACACGCTAACCTGAAACTACCCATCGCCTGAGTCGATTCTACCCGGATTTTCATGTTGTTAGCAGTTGTCAAAATCCGGGTAACCCGAAAACCCAGATTGGTGGAATCTGGGTAAAGATCTGGGTAATCGGCACTTTGTCCTTTTCCGGCTTGAGAATGGCAGCGGTCAGGCAAACGCTGGCAATTATGGATGTTTCCTCGAAAAATATGAGGATAAATGACGGGAAAACAGTTAAATTCTTCCAGGGAACTGTCTTCCTGCATCAGGTAAGTGAACAGCATACGGGAATTGGGAGCTTTTTATCAAAAATCCAAATTGGAAATAAATTAACAAAATCAAGGTCCAGGAGGAGCTGGGTACCGGTTACCCAGATTTTGCCACTAACATCGGTAACCCAGATTTGAGTAAAGGTGCCTTTACTCAGATTAGAGTAACTGCAGTTTTGCTCAATCTGGGTCGCTTTGACACCAATCTGGGTAACTGAGGGTTAGCGTGTACTGTGCCTAGGGGCAAGACACTGTGCAAACGAGAGCAACTGTGAGAAATAGGCTCCTAAAGTCCTATCGGGATTCTTGTTTTAAACCATAATATATGGTTCAAGAGTACATTTTTACTCATTTTTTGACGTTTTTATTAACCGTAGTTGAAAATATATAATTTTTATTTTTTTAGCCTTTTGTCTCGTCCCTAGCTTATAACACATACTTTGAGTGATTTTTTTTCACAGTGTATGTCAGATAGGAACATTTTTGAAATCCCAGTGCGAAAAATGTCGAGCTCAGTCACACGAGGTTGACCTCAAATGTCAAAGTAGAACTATTTACCATTTTACTTGTTTCGAATTTTCTCATTATTCCTTTGTTTTTCAAGTTCGAGTAAAGTAGAATTTCGATTAGAATACCATGCTTGATCGTATTATTCAATATAAGTGAGATTTCGTCTTTAATTTTAGGACCCTATTCTGAGTAACTCTTTTCATCAATGATCACGAAATTTGTTTAAAAACGCCCCTAAAACTGCAAGAAAAGCGAGATATCGGGGAATATTGCAGAATTAACATTAGTTAACATACACGTAAAAAAAACAACACAATATGAAGTTTTTTTGTCGAGTTTTGTTAGCGTGTTTGCTCACGGAAGACACTGAGCTGAAGAGAGCAACACATCTTTTAGCATGCTGTGAGAAAGAGAGATCGCCAATAAGTGCATCGAGGCTTGCTGTCTGGAGTTTCCTCTCCTTATGTAAATAAACATCAAATATTGCGTGTATAAAAACGACCATCATCCTCAACCCACCTCCCACAAGCGTTCTGTGGTGTACCACACACAGTACGGCACCATCCACATGATAGATGGAGACGCATGGTACTCTATGTGGTACCAGATGATGCCTTATGTATGCCTCGTCTAACCAACGCTGTGGTATCCCCGCAAGTTCGTCTCTATCCTTATTTACGTGCGGTAGGCGACGATGAAAGGGAAACTCGAGACGAAGCGAAAAAAAAGAACGTGAAACGTCCTTGATTCGACTCGCACTTTTTGTTCGTCATCGCGCACCATCGCATATGGGATACGGCATACGGGATAAAGGCTGCCGGAAATTAGTGCCTCTCACTTGAGGAGGAAATAAAAACGCTGAAATCCTGCTGGAACTCCAGTGTTTTCCGCTATGTTAAGTCTATGCTTCTATTTTGGGAAACGTGTGTAGCATTGCCCCTTCGAAACAGGAGGAGCCTTCGTTTCTATTGTTAGAAACGGGAAGGACCTTTTTGCCTTCTGCTTAATCTGGTTTAGAAGTTCAGTTTTCTCCTGTTCATATAATGGATCAATTTTCGAACTATACTAATAGGACAGATCGGTGAAGTACTAGATTTGTAGTAATGAGCTGAATTTTAGTATGGTGAGAAGGTCAATCCTCCGTTTCTGCAATGAAATGCTGCAAAAAGCGTGGGTACCGTAAAACGGAGTATCATTGATCAGCGGGGTAACATTGATCGGCATGACCGACCTCATGAAATGTTCAAACAAGCATTTTACATTGAATCAGTTTCTGATATCGAATGGTATATCGTAATCTGCTATTATTTAGCTATTAAATGACATGTAATTCATGAAAATTGAATTTCATAAACATTGAATTAAATCGATTTTTCCATAACTATGTTTCGTAACGCAATGAGATACATTGTCAAACATTCATGCACAGCATGAATATTAGATACAATATGAGGTTCGAAATCACTGTATTACTTCAATATGATATCCTAGAGTTTGATTTAATGAACGAAACTTTTATGTAAAAGCTCTTTTTCAATAAAATATACGATTTATTTAGAGTAACCTATCAACTCCTTAAGCCATTGCCTACCTTTAGGCGTTATTCGCGGTTTGGAGGATTTTAATTTTAAAATAAATCGAATAATACATAACTTGTAAGAATTTGGACAACATATTCGATATCAGCGACCCCGAATTTAGTAAGTAAGGGTATTTTCAACACAAACGAACATTGATCACTGACATGATCAATGTTACCCCAAATCAACAAAATCAAAAATTAGATTAAAAAGCCTATTTAAATATGTTTAAAAGTTTTACAAAACTTTTTCGAGTAGCTTAACACATAATCAGAGGGCCAGTACTTGTTTTGAAAATATAAAACATGCAACATTTGCTTTAACAAGAGAATTATTCGAGAAAGATCGAAAATTCTGATCAATGTTACCCCGGATTACGGTATTATGATTCCTTGCCTAATTTGATGCTGTTTGAGCAAAACTTTGGGCAACAATGTTGTTGTTTTCTTCATTTCTTGCAACATAAACAACATAGTTATCCAAAGTTTTGCTCAAACAGCATCAAATTAGCCAAGGAATCATAATACCCACGCTTTTTGCACCATTTCATTGCAGAAACGGAGAATTGACCTTCTCACCATACTAAAATTCAGCTCATTACTACAAATCTAGTACTACACCGAACGTGCCCCATTTTGCGATACATATAAATATTTTCCAACAAAGCTTTTCAAATTTCAGTGGAATCCTAGGGGCAAGACAGATCTAATGAGAGCAAATCTGTGTTCGAGGTGTTGTGCAGAATTCTTCACAGTTCCTCAGAATTTTTCCCATTTGTGCCAAAGTGTGATCTGGCACCAATGTCAAACTGCAAAGTGTGGCGTGTGCTGAATAAAAATTGCAGTTTAAGGGTGTCAACAAATTTCATCGATCATCGATAAAAAGAGTAACTCCTAATTTATCAGAGTTGCTCTCGTTTGCACAGTGTCTTGCCCCTAGGTGGAATCAACTTCCACGTTTGGTGCTCCTCCTTAGGGGCAAGACAGATCTAACGAGAAAAAGTGTGATCTGGCACCAATCTCAAACTGCAAAGTGTTGCGTGTGCTGAATGAAAATTGCAGTTTTAGGGATGTCTTTCAACAAATTTCGTCGATCATCGATAAAAAGAGTAACTCCTAATTTATCAGAGTTGCTCTCGTTTGTACAGTGTCTTGCCCCTAGTCCCGGACCAACAAAAGTCC
The DNA here is from genome assembly GCF_035046485.1 of Aedes albopictus. NCBI lineage: Eukaryota > Metazoa > Arthropoda > Insecta > Diptera > Culicidae > Aedes > Aedes albopictus. The sequence continues at coordinate 249,413,817 of NC_085136.1, forward strand.
ATCTTCCATCTGCAAGGGCCAGCTAGAATAATTGACGTTGTTCGGCTTTTGCAGGCTGAATCGGCTTTAGTTCATTTTGCTTCTAGAATTGAAAAAAAAATCTTCTCACTGGCCACTGGGAATAAAAAACATCTGATTTGGATGACAAATGACAATTTATTCGACTAATAGTTACAATGATTGCTTTGATCAATTTGAACGTGATTTGAATGGTATCATAAATAAGTAAAACATCTTCATTCATCTCAACCCAATGTTTTCCACAGTGTGCAGTAGTATGGGACACGCTTGTATGGAAAAACTAAATCCTCGCTCCAGTCGACTTTTTAGATCCCATTTAGGTCCCATATGAACTGTACAAAATTACAGCGCAATCGGTGAAACTATAATTTAGCGCAAGCGGTTCAAAGTTTACATAGGATTTACTATGGGAAAAGTTACACTTTCAGATAAAAAATCCCAAAGGGAGTCCCTTGTCTCCTTAATTCAAATCGATCAATGTTTCTTGTAGAAAAATCAATTATGAAACTTTCCTTCGAAGACCGCAAAACAATTGGATGCTTGTGGAAAAAGTTATTGATTTATTACCGATCAGTGATCCAACGAACGGCTTTTTATTTTGTTTTATCAGCAGCACTGCTGCTGCCGTTGTTGCATGGGGTGGCGGGAGGCATCACCACCCCCAGAAACAACAGCAGCCAAGGCAGCAGCTACAGTGCTGCTAATAAAGCAAAACAAAAAGCCGTTCATTGGATCACTAATCGATAATAAATCAATAACTTTTTCCACAAGCATCCAATTGTTTTGCGGTCTTCGAAGGAAAGTTTCATAATTGATTTTTCTACAAGAAACATTGATCGATTTGAATAAGGGAAACAAGGGACGCCCTCTGGGATTTTTTATCTGAAAGTGTAAATTTTCCCTTAGTAAATCTTATGAAAACTTTGAACCGCTTGCGCTAAATTATAGTTTCACCGATTGCGCTGAAATTTTGCACAGTTCATATGGGACCTAAATGGGATCTAAAAAGTCGACTGGAGTGAGGATTTGATATTTGTCCCATACTAGTGTGCAGCTATCTTCATAAAAACACAAACTATCCACAGGAAAACACGTGTAAAACGACCACATACCGCCGTGGTCTGCCGGTGCTGCTCCGGTAAATTCCATGCACAGAAAAACAAAAACAGGTCCCATACTTATCGATCGGACGGAAGCAAATTAAATATTTAGGATTTTCGGTCCGAAATATTCGCATTGATGCAGCAGTAGTAGCGCAACCCGTGGCGACTAGTGCGAGAAGAAAATGTTTCGGGTGAGATCCCTCGAGGAAATTCCAGCCCAGACTTGTTGCTTGGTGCGGACCGGAAAATGCCGTCATATGGGAGGAAATCAGAGCGGTTTGTTCTATCTACATATAGCAGCTATGTTTACAAGCAACCCATAGCGCAGAAAGCCAACAAAGGTGGCATCGGGGACGGATTAGGGTTTAGGTTGGAGGGGACTACTCACGCAAAGGTTGATGTAATAATTGAATTCCGGGAGGGATAAAAGTTTGCTAGTAGGTATTCCGAAATAGAAGCATTCAACCGAGGTCATGGCACATGATTTGAGTTCAGAAGACAGAATGATCAGACACGATGTGGCGTCGGAAGGGAGGTGCGAGGAGGTCCTATGGAGAACGAACGGTGAAAAGCTCTAATATGTTAGTCGAAAGCTTAGGGCAAGACACTACTGTGCTGAAGAGTAAATACATTTTCCTTCACAGAGCTGCTCAGAATTTCTCCGGATTGCTCTCGTTTTTACTTGAGTGTTGCCTGATTTTCCGCAAAAAAAAACAATATGAGCCATTTTACGAAGTGACAACAATGTTGATAATGATATTGATTTTCACGGGTTCGGACGCTACCTCCTGTCAAAATTTCATTCATAAAATCGGCTCGTAAAATGGACTATTGCCCGATATCTCGCGTTTCTTGCAGTTTTAGGGGTGTTACTTAACAAATTTCGTCGATCATTGGTGAAAAGAGTTACTCAGAATTTCTCAGAGTTACTCTCGTTTGTACAGTGCCTTGCCCCTAGAGACTATGTATTGTGCGTTTAGCACTAAATTGATTTCCGAAAAAACTTCATTGACTTCCGCTGCCTTTCCTATGCGTTAAACATAACGTCGGAAGTAGTGCGCTGTACAGTAAATCTGGTTTGCTATACAGCGCACTACTTCCGACGTAATGTTTAACGCATAGGAAAGGCAGCGGAAGTCAATGAAGTTTTTTCGGAAATCAATTTAGTGCTAAACGCACAATACTGGAGCGTGCGTCCTGTGCATTTGAGGAACCCAGCAACTACAGAGATGCCATGAAGGATCCACAGCGGCATTAAGGATTGAAGCCCACAAACGCAATGGAACTTGGGAGCTGGCAACCCTGCCAGAAGCATTAGGTGAAACACAAGGCTAGGATAGCAGCTCAGTGCCACAGTCAGCGTGAAGGAGTTGATTTCAGCGACGTCCACCATTTCGTTGTGAAGGCTCCACGGCTCCCTCGACGAAGAAATCTATATGAGGCAGCCTCCAGGATTCGAGAAGAAAGGTTCGAGGCAGCTGGTGTGCAGGTTGAAATAAAGCACATATGGCCTCCGGCAATCCGCGAGGACCTGGAACCGGCGACTGAACGAAGTCCTATCGAAGCTTGGATTCAAGGTGTCAGCGGCTGATCCCTGCCTCTTCATTCGGAGCGACGGCGGTGAAGCGTACCTGCTGGTCTACGTCGAAGACCTGTGTCAGTCAGAAACCGAGATGTTCAAAAGCTTGAAAGTAGAGTTCGCCATTAGAGGGGCCAGTGTCCTACTTTCTTGGACTGGAAGTGAAACGAGAGGAATCAGCGTTCAAGTTTCGCTTGAAAGCTGACATCGAGAAGCTCTTCAGCGGTCACGAAATCGAGACACAAAAAGGGCAAGGTCGACAATGGATCCAGGTTACCTGAAAGCCGAAGAAAACAGTGATGAAACTCAATATCGGAGTCTTGTAGAAGATCTGCTGTATCTGGCAGTAGTCACTTGTCCGGATATTGCAAACGCCACAGCTATTCTAGGCAGGAAGTTTTGTGGTCCGACTCAACGTGATTGGCGGCCGCAAAGCAAACGTTGCGGTATCTAAAGCAGACAAGCGATCATTATCTTGTGGTTAGTGGTGATCCAGATCAACAGCTGAACTCTAACGCCGACTGGGCCGGTGACCCGGCAGATTGGCAATCGACATCGAGAATGGAGGCCGAATCTGTGGCCTTGAGCGAGGCCTACCAAGAGGCCGTCTGGCTACGGAAGCTGCTCAGCGATCTCGGCCAACCTCAAACGCAACCGACAGCAATTCACGAGGACAATCAAGGCTGTTCGTCATTCGTGAAATGTGAAAGGACGAGCTGGAAATTGAAGCACATCGATACTCGCCAGAAGTTGGTCCAGTACCGTCTACCCCCGTTGGTTTGAACGACACCTTATGCAAACCAACGGGGTTTATTTTTTAATCTGAACTTCTAGTAACCCTGTGGGCATTGAAAAACACACTGATGGCAACCCTCTATAGTGTTTTGTTTTGATTCTGCGTTCCGTTTCACCCTGTTCCATGAGCAGAATGACGTTTGAACCATTTTTAGTTTGAACGATGTGCAGATTAGAGGGGGTCAAATCTGGGGTCAAATTAAGAAGTGTTCAGATTAGACGCGGTCAAACCAACGAGGGTAGACGGTAGTTGTGTAACAAGAAGGTCGTCGAACTAGTTGCCCGACGGAAAATATGACAGCCGACGTGATGACCAAACCGTTGTTGGGTCCAACCAAGCACATGCAGTTCTGCGAAGCCCTCGGCTTACGGCAGGAGACCGGAAGCTATGTGCAGTAGTGTGTAGATGCAATGCACCTAGCTCCGCTCCGCATCGACGCACCCCTCGGATTCTCTCCACTGCTCACAGAGCTGTCAGTCCAAGTGTCAGTTCACGCAATGAATGTAGAGCAAAAGATCATTATGCCAACCGAAAACGACGTGTCCGATACCTTGTAACCAGAAACAGTTAATAGAGTTATTTCTTTTGTATTCCGCATAAGTTCTCTTGTTTTGTGTGTGATTTCCGTAGCACCAAATTTTCTCCATGAATGCGTTATTCTGATGCACGTCGGACTCGGCCCAGTCCATCACATTTCATCTGTAGAAGTACGTCTAATACTGTTAAGATACAATTTCAGTAACGGGTAACGGGCACAGCCCTGCCAATGTTTTGACGTTTATGTTGGTACGCCTTCAGCGACCAGTCTTTTCCTGTTGTCATTCTAAATTGTTCCTTCGATTAATAAACACGTTTTTATAGTTTGTTCTAATCGTTCCGCGTTTTCAATGTCCGTCCGAATTCCATAATCTTATCAGGTTATTGGCCCGGTTTGCGCGTGTGACGGAGTTGTGAACCGCGGGAAAAGTGTCGTTTCGAGATGGAAAACGAGTCGGAAGTCGTGCGCGTTCCGTTGTTTGACGGTTCGAACTTCGCGTCGTGGAAGTTTCGGATTCAAGTAGTGCTCGAGGAGCACGAGTTACTTGAATGTATCCAAAACGAGATGGCGGATGTGGAGGAGCTGCAGGTCAAACAAGAGGACACCGACGCCGTTCGCCAAGCGAAGGAAAAATTGGCGGAGAAGCGGCGTAAGAGGGATCGGCGATGTAAATCGGTTCTAATCTCTCGAATACACGACAGCATGCTGGAGTACGTGCAGGATAAAGTGACCCCCAGGGCAATTTGGCTTGCTTTGGAGAAGGTGTTTGAGCGGCGCAGTATTGCGAGCCGGCTGCACCTCAAGAAGAAATTGTTGATGTTCCGGCATGAGGGTGGCAGTCTCCAGGATCATTTTTTGGCGTTTGATCGTATTGTGCGCGAGTACAGGGCCACGGGAGCAGTGATGGAAGACATCGACGTCGTCTGTCATTTGCTGCTCACCTTGGGGCCAAAGTTCGCGACAGTGGTAACAGCTCTCGAGACGATGCCGGAGGACAATTTGACACTAGAGTTTGTAAAGTGCCGGCTTCTCGACGAGGAGATCAAGTGCAAGGGATCAAGTGTGGGAATAGCCGCTAAACGCGAATCAGCTGCTTTTTCGGGGAAGCCAAAAGATAATGCGAAGAAGATGAAGTGTTTTATTTGTCAAAAACCTGGACACAAAGCAGTTGATTGTCCAGAGAAGAAAGTGAAGAAGGAGTACAAAAACAAAGGCAGTGCTAATGTGACGGAAAAGAGTGTTTGCTTTATCGCCGGCGGTAGCAACGATGGACGGCTACAGTGGTATGCTGATTCTGGCGCAACGGAGCATATGGCAAACGACCGAAATCTTTTTGAGAAGTTAGTGCCGTTGAAGAAACCGATCGAGATTGCGGTGGCACTGAACGGAAAATCTGCGACCGCGAAATTCTCGGGAACGATCAAGGTGATTGCGGTAAACGGAAACAAGCGACGCGAGTGTATCTTGGAAGATGTACTGTATACTCCCGACCTCCGGTGTAATCTTTTTTCGATTCGGAAAGTCGAGATGGCCGGAATGAGAGTCGTATTCGAAAACGGCGGCGTGAAAATTCTTCGAGATTCGGAAGTGCTCGCGTGTGGGAAACGTCGTGGTTTCCAGTATGAGATGGATTTCTATCCGGCGGAAGTGGACAGTTCGGCGCAGTATTCGTGCGGGAAGATTCTCAAGTGTCACGAACTATGGCACCGGAGATATGGCCATCTCAGTGAGAAAAACTTAGAGAAGATCATGGCCAAGGATATGGTGAAAGGCTTGGACAAATGCGCGAGTGAGGACAGAGTCGAAACGATTTGTGAGTCGTGCGTTGATGCGAAGCAAACGAGAAAGCCTTTCGGTGAACGGTCGGAAAAACGGGCGACGCGTGTGTTAGAAGTGGTGCACAGTGACGTGTGCGGGCCCGTGACACCAGTGGGTCATGATGGAAGTCGGTACTATGTGAGCTTTATCGACGACTGGAGCCGATTTGCAATGGTGTTCACGATGCGGTCCAAAGACGAAGTGTTCGGATATTTTAAACAATATGAAGCTATGGTTACCGCCAAGTTCGGGGTTGGTATTTCGCGATTGGTGTGTGACAATGGGGGCGAATATCGAAGTGCTGAATTTGAAGAATTCTGTAAGAAGAAGGGTATCCAGATGCAGTGTACCATACCGTACACACCGGAACAAAATGGCGTATCTGAGCGGATGAACCGCACCCTGGAAGAGAAGGCCAGATCGATGCTGTTCAGCTCGGGTGCAGACAAGAAGTTCTGGTGCGAGGCGGTGGAAACAGCAGCCTATCTAGTGAACAGGAGCCCGGCAAGTGCCATCAACGAAGGTAAGACGCCCTTTGAACTCTGGGAGGGTAGAAAACCTGATGTTTCGGTGATGAAAGTCTGGGGAAGTCCTGCATATTGCCACATTCCAAAGGAACGCCGCAAGAAACTGGATAAGAAGGCGTGGAAGGGAGTATTCCTTGGGTACCACTGCAACGGCTATAGAGTATGGGATCCGAAGCGTGAGATGGTTATTGCCGCACGAGATGTAATCGTCGACGAGTCCGAGAGTTTTCAGTATGAGCCAGATGTTCAGGAGAAGAATCCGAAACGGTCGAAGGATGCTGAAATCGTCCGCATCAGGCGTTTGGCTGAGTCTGACAGCGAGTCGGATGAAGGAACGAGTTCCGCAATGGATGGTGTGATGGACGAATCTGTGGACCACTTCGAGGATTGCGGCGGCAGTATCAGCGAAGGTGATGACGATTCAGCAGGGGCAAACCAGCAGGTCGAAGTAAGCAGTCGGAAGCGTGCTCCTCCAGTTTGGCAGAAAGATTACGAGATGAACTATTCTGCGTGGGCTTTGAGTGCTGTGAGTTATGTGGACAACTATCCGGATTCGCTAGCTGCCATGATGAAGCGTGACGACTGGGATCAATGGGAGGTAGCTGTTCAGGAGGAGATGAAATCTCACGAGCAGAACAACACATGGACCTTGTGCGAGTTGCCTGAAGGAAGGAAGCCTATAACTTGTAAGTGGGTCTTCAAAGTTAAGAAGGGTGAAGACGGAGCTCCGGATAGGTATAAGGCCAGGCTGGTGGCGCGTGGCTTCACTCAGCGATATGGTTACGATTATGCTGAGACGTATGCACCAGTTGCAAGGATGGATACGGTGCGGGCCGTGTTGTCTGTGGCAAACCAGGAGCGTCTACAGGTTCATCAGCTCGACGTCAAAACCGCGTTCCTGAACGGAACCATTCAAGAGGAGATTTACATGGTTCCACCCGAGGGTCTCGTGCAGGGATCGAAGCTTGTTTGTCGTCTGAACCGTGCGTTATATGGACTCAAGCAGGCTTCTCGGGCTTGGAACGAGCGATTTCACCAGTTCGTCACTAGATTGGGGTTCAAGCGTAGTGAAAACGACCAGTGTTTGTACGTACGAACGACGAATGGGGAACGGCTGTTGTTGGTCCTGTATGTGGATGATATCCTCATCGCTGGACGTGATATGAAGGCTATTTCGGTGATCAAGAGCTGTTTCAAGAAGGAGTTCGCGATGTCGGATCTTGGGGAAGTAAGCTGTTTCCTCGGCATGCGTATTGAAAGAGACATCGAGGCGCGGTTCTTGAGGATTTCGCAGAAAGCATACCTAGAGAGTCTTCTTCGTCGCTTTGGTATGGAGGATTGCAAGCCGTCCGTCACACCGGTGGAATGCCATCTGAAGTTAAAGAAAGGAACTGAAGCGGATCGAACGGATAAGCCTTACCGGGAGCTTGTAGGCTGCCTGGCGTACGTTGCCCATACTTCGCGGCCAGACTTGTGCGCGGCTGTGAACGTGTTCAGCCAGTTACAAAGTTGCCCTACTGACGAGCACTGGCGTTATCTGAAGCGGATACTTCGGTACGTTAAGGGAACTCTCGATGTTGGCCTGGAATTTCAAGGCGGGGATTCTGAAGCGGCGCTGGTGGTTTTCTCTGATGCAGATTGGGGAAACGACATCAACGACAGGCGATCGATGAGCGGCTACATTCTGCGGGTGTTTGGAGGTACAGTGGCTTGGTTGACGCGTAAGCAACAAACAGTGGCATTGTCTTCGACGGAGGCCGAGTTTGTGGCGCTATGCACAGCCACCTGTGAGGGCATATGGATGCGTAGATTGCTGGCAGATTTGGGAGTCGTTATCAAGGAATCAGTCGTGTATTACGAGGATAACCAATCCTGTATGCGAGTGGCAGAAGAGCCGAGAGATAGTCGGCGTATGAAACACGTTGACATCAAATTCAACTTTATCCGGGAACTGGTTCAACGAGGCGATATGGTGATCAAGTACATTCCTTCGGAACGACAGTTGGCGGATGTAATGACAAAAGGGCTACCAGCCGTGGCCTTTAAGCGACTCTTGGAGGCATTTGGTATCAAGGGTTCCAGAAATTGAGCAGGGGTGTTAAGATACAATTTCAGTAACGGGTAACGGGCACAGCCCTGCCAATGTTTTGACGTTTATGTTGGTACGCCTTCAGCGACCAGTCTTTTCCTGTTGTCATTCTAAATTGTTCCTTCGATTAATAAACACGTTTTTATAGTTTGTTCTAATCGTTCCGCGTTTTCAATGTCCGTCCGAATTCCATAATCTTATCAAATACTGCGTACGTCAGCTGCTAGATCCAAGAGCTTGGCACTGCTCCTCATGGCTTTCAACACTTCCAAGTGCATGAACTTTTCCATCTTAATGATGAACATTGAACGCGTCATCCTTCTCGCGCTTGGCACCTTTTCTCTTACGTCTCTTAGGTTAGGTGTCCCTCCGCTCCTGCTCGTCCTTTGCCTTCTTCTTTCTCTTATTCCGCTCCACAATGGTCACAGGGGCGTCCTCCCAATGACCCGCCCTAACTTGTGGTTCCTGTGGGCCTACCAATGGCCGCAACCCCCCGTTCCCTTCAATTCAGGACGAGTCGGCCTTTTCAGACCCACCCTTCCCAGTTTTTCGGGTTGCCTGGCTGGGGTCTTACTTGCCGGGTTTTTGTAAAGACACGGACAAGTTCAATACTTCCAGTGAGCTTTTTCGGTCTTTGAAGGAAGCACGACACTAGCATGCAACGCCCAGTGGCACAGCCGAAAACTTTTCCTGACAGCTGCGGCAGGAATCGAACCCGCGCTCCTCAGCACGATGCAACTAAGAGTTTGGTGACACTAGCCGCACGAATACGGAGCCGCGCCAGCACATGGACTCTTCCATCTTGAACCTTCGGGGTTAACAGCCACCTAGCCTTGTGAGCACCGCCTGATAGCTCCTCTCCTGAAGGCTGCCTCACACGCTTTTGTGATTGCTTGTCAAACGGCAATCGTTTACGCCGCACTTTTTGGGCAGCCCGCGAAAGCGAAGATTTCCGTATAGGTAGACCTCGGAACCTCCAACTTCAACTTCTGCCGCAGTTGCCACGAGTTTCTCGTGGTCCTGCCTGGCCGCCATAATTGACTTACGAAGTCTAATAAGCTTACAATCTATAGGGCCTATATGAGCATTTGGATCTTATATAAAGCTTGTTGCTAGGGAAGTGTTGTTCAGAATTCCTGCAAAGTGTTGCGTGTGCTGAATGAAAATTGTAGTTTTGGGGATGTCGTTTAACAAATTTCGTCTATCATCGATAGAAAGAGTAACTTAGAGTTGCACTCGTTTACACAGTGTCTTGCCCCTAGGCTTGTTGGCATGTTGACATTGGAACGCTGTTGAATGGCCTTTATGAGGACACTTGGAAGTGTAGAACCACAAACCCATTTAATAAATAAGTTTGTGCTAGAACGATTGACGAATCATCCTATTACAATTTCCTCAGAAATTATTTAAAGGCTTGCAAGCATGCTAATGAGTGATAAAACTTGGGCCTGTACATTGCGTAATAAAGCCCTGATTAACATGCTTATTAATATGTTTCTCATTCAAGCTCACCCCAACCGCATCGGATTCGAACCCTTTCCATTTGGATTACACTGCCAGTCTATGTAGGTAGGTAGGTGAAACCCTTATCCCACAGTGGATTTGAGTGCTGTAATGATAGTATGGTATAAATGTAGGCGAGGGAGCAAGCTTGTATCAAACGAGATATCAACCTGCCGCTGCCATCAACGCGTATCACGGTGAATATTTCCTTTTGATTAAATTTTTCATCTTCAATTAATTATAGAGGGAGCCCCATTTCACGTGTATCATCCTTTCATGATGTGGCCTGGCTGGGTGGATACCAACCGAGAGACCATGTCCAACCAGAGGGCGGACAATGAAGAGAAAGGTCAAAACAGCGACGCAAGCTTCAGCATCTCATCGCCAGCTTTCTATTACATCGGCAAAATACCCACCCCTTCTCTTTAGATGTTGCCCTTAGTGCTTATGCATCCTTGAATACTATTCTGTTTATTGGAGCAACAACACAGATATCCGCATCGCAACGAGACGGGGTGGGATTGGAGCTTTTGAACGTAGCTCATTAATAAACAAAAGGCTTCGACTTCTAGTTGGGCTTGCGTTTTGCGATTTGCCAACGCCAGTTCAGTGGAATTGCAGAAATTATTCCAAATCGTAGGAAACCATGCGCCAAATTTATTTAATTTCGTGGAAAGAAAAGCTTGATTCTTTGAAATAAGAATCTAAGAAAGTTTCTGATTGCTCAAAATGCTTAATAACATCAACATGCATCGGACTTCCCAGCACGCACACGTTTTCCGCGGAAAACTCAGAGGGACAGTACATTTATTACGTTTACGTATGACGATTTTCACGATCTTTCAATACTCCCTTTTCCCTCTTGTAAGATCTCCACAGTCCCCTTCTTCTCATAAACCAGAAGCCGGTGCAGTCTATACAGCTTCAACAAACGACAACCAAGAGTCCATCACATGAAGTAATGCAATAAAGTTTATCACATACCTTTATTCACACCTTCCCATACGATGTTAATCCAGTAATATTCCAGAAATCCAGCAAGCTAATTTCGTTAAACCGTTAAACACTTTGTTTTTCTATAAATTGAAGCACTAAATTTTCTGATCAGCCCGTCCACTTCAATGCATGTTTACATTTTTGTTGCACGCTTTAATATGTACATATGTACTGTGCAAGACAACATCCCCCTATTACGCAGCATCTATACACAATCATGCTCCTGAATGTAACGATTTCCAGCATTTCCACTGATGATTTCACGGTTTCACTTCCGTTGAAAAGCCCCACAATCTTCAGGTCGACCACACAAAATACCAAATACGATCCCTACTGTACATAACCATCCTTTCATTTTCCAATATCGTTATCGTTATCACTAGCGTGCGCAGGGTTCTTGCTTAGGGGGGGCATCATTATTATGGTGCAATATATGTATGATCATGGTGCAAAATAGAATTATGGTGTTACACGTAATATGAATTCTCAGGCAGGGGTTTCAACATGTTGTGGTGCTAACATCGCCAAGTACTTCATATTGGAATTCTGGAGAAGGCTTCGGATGGTGATGATTTCTAGGCATTATGAAACATTAATATGAAGTCATTATCTCGACTTATTTTATAAACGTATCAAATACAATGAAGAATATCGAGAAAATTATCAATTATAAAAAAAATATTGTCGTTGTGAAAGAATTTTGATCCTGGACAATTAGTTATGCTAGAATTGGAGAATGTCATGTTGATCGGAATCCTTGTTGCAATCTACAGAGATTCCTCCAGGAATTCCTCCAAAAAATCTTCCAATAATTCCTTCAGAACTTCCCCCAGGAAGTCTCAAATATTTCTCCAGGAATTCCTCCAGTATATACTCCAGGAATTCTTCCAAAATTACCTCCAGGAATTCCTCCTGAAATTTCTTTCAGGAAAAATCCTCTAGGAATGTCTGCCAGAATTCCCCCAATATTTCTTCCAGGGATTCCTCTAGGAATTGCTCCACGGAATCCCCCAGAAAATTCTAAAGGAGTTTCTAAATAATATCTTCCTGGAATTCCTCGAGAAATTCCTCCTGATGTTCCTTCAGAAAATTATCTAGGAAATTCTCAACGAATTTTTTCAGGAATTCCTGCATCCATGAATTATTTCAAAAAATCCTTCTTACAACAAATTCCTCTAGAAATTCCTCCAGAAATTTCTCGAAAAATAACGCCAGAAATTCCTACAGGAATTCCTCCAAAAAAAATCCTCCAAGAATTCCTCATGAAATTCCTCCAGGGATTTCTCCAGAAAATCCTCTAGGAATTTCTGCCAGAATTTCTCCAGAGAATCCTAAAAGAATGTCTCCCGGAACTTTTCCAAAAATTTTGCGAGGCATCTCTACAGGAAATACTCCACAGATTCCTCCAGTAATTTCTCCAGGATTTTTTTCAGGAATTCCTCCAGGGATTCAATAATGAATTTCTTCAGAAATACCTCCAGATATTCCTTTAGAAGCTCCTCGAGGGGTTCCTTCAGACATTTCTTTAGAAATTCCTCCAATATGCAACTAGTAATTTCTTTCAGGAATTCCTCCACGGATCCCTGCAGAAAATCCTAAAGGAATTTCTTCCAAAACTCTTCCAGGGAACCCTCCAGGAATTTCTTTAGATTTTTTGTTCAGAAATTTCTTCAGGAGTTTCTCCAGGGATTCATTACTGATTTTTTTCAGAAAAACCTCAGAAACTTCTTCCAGAAATTCCTTCAGGAATTCCTTCAGAAATTCCTCGAGGAGTTCTTCCAGACATTTCTTTAGGAAGCCTCATATATTTCTCCAGAAATTCCTCAAATAAATCCTCCAGGAATTCCTCCAGTAAATACTCCTAAAATTCCTCCAGAGATCCCTCCTGACATTTTTCTAGGAAAAATCCTGAATGTCTACCTGTCAAAATTCCCCCAATATTTCCTCCACGGATGCCTCCATAACATGCTAAAGAAATTTCTCACGGAATTCTTCCAGGTATTCCTCAAGAAATTTCTCCAAGGATTCTTGCATGGATCCCTCCAGGAAATTCACAAACAATTTCATCAGGAATTCCTCCAGGGATCCATGAATTTTTTCAGAAATTCCACAAAAAATCCTCCAGAAATTCCAACAGGAATTCTTTCAGAAATTTGTCGAGGAAGAACTCCTGATATTCTTCCAGCAACTCCTCTAGGAATTTCTGCCTGAGTTCCCCAAGAATGTTTCCCGAAACCCTTCCAAGAATATCTCGAGGAATTCCACAAGAAATTTGTCCAGGAAATCCTCCACGGATTCCTTCAGGAATTTCGTCAGGATTTTTTCCAGCAATTTATCCAAGAATTCCTGCAGGAATTCATTCATAAATTTCTGCAGAAATTCCTCAAAAAATTCCTCCAGGTATTCCTTCAGAATTTGCACGAGTAGTTCCTTCAGATATTCATCCAGAAATTTCTCCGAGATGCCTCCAGGGATTTCTCCCCGAAAATCATCCATGAACTCCACCAGAAAACCCTAAAGTAATTTCTCCCGAAACTCTTCCAGGAATTCCTCCAGGAGTTCCTCGAATGATTCCGCGAGAAATTCCACCAGGGAATCCTCCACGGAATCCCCTAGGATTTTCTCCAGGATTTTTTCCTGAAATTTCTTCAGGAATTCCTCCAGGGATGCAATAATGAATGTCTTCAGAAATTCCTCCAGATATTCCTTTAGAAATTCCTCGAGAAGTTCCCTCAGAATTCCTCCATTAATTTTCCAGGAAGCATCATATATTTCACCGGAAATTCCTCAAATAATTCCTCTGGTAAATACTCCAATATTTCCTCCAGAGATTCCTCCTGAAATTTGAGAATTTTCACCAAAACTACAGGGATTTCTCCTTGCATTCCTCAAAGAATTCCTCCAGAACTTTTTCTTGGAGTTTCTCAAGGAGTTCTTGCAGGGATTCGTTAAAAAATTTCTTCAGAAATTCTTTTAAAAAACTTCTGCAGAAAATCATGCAGAAATTCCTCCAGAAATTCCATCAGAAATTCCTCGAGGAGTTCCTTCAGTTTCTCCATGAAGCCTCATATATTTCTCCAGAATTTCCCCAAATAATTCCTCCAGGAATTCCTCCAGTAAAAACCCTAGAAATTTCCTCAGAATTACCCCCAGGAATTCCTCCAGAGATTCCTCATGAAATTTCTTCTAGAGAAAATCCTCTAGGAATGTCTGCCAGAATTTCTTCAATATTTCCTCCAGGGATTTTTCAAAGAATTGCTCTACAGATTCCTCCAGAAAATCCTAAAGGAATTTCTACCGGAACTCATCCAGGATTTCCTCCTGGAATTTCTCGAACAATTTTTCAATGGATTCCTCCAGGAAATTCTACAGGAAATTCTCATGGACTTCTTCAGGGATTCATTCCTTTAACGATTTATTCATGAATTTCTTCAAAAATCATCCAGAAATACCTCCAGGAACTACTCCAGAAAATCCTCTTGGAATTTCTGTCAGAATTCCTCCAGAGAATCTTAAAGGAATGTCTCCCGGAAGCCTTCCAAGAATTCCTTCAGGGATACCTCCACAGATTCCTCCAGGAATTTCTCAAGGATTTTTTTTCACGAACTCCTTCAAAAATTCCTTCCTCCTTGGATTCCACCAGAAATTTCTCAAGGCATTCATCCAGGGATTTTTCCAGGAAATCCTTCACGGAATCTTTCACATAATCCTCAATCAATTTCTCCCAGAACTCTTCTAGGAATTCCTCCAGGGATACTTCCATGGAATCCTCATAAAATACCTCCAGGGATTGCTGCCGGAATTCCTACAGAAAATTCTCTAAGAATTTCTGCCAGAATTCCTCCAATATTGTCTCCAGGGATTCTTCCAGCAATTCCTCGACTAATTCCTCCAGAAAATCCTAAAAGAATTTTTCCCGGATCTTTTCCGAGAATTTCTCTAGCAATTCCTCCAGAGATTTCTCCATGGATTCCTACGAAATTTCTTCGGCAATTCATCCATGAGTTTCTTCAGAAATTGCTAAAAAAATCCTTTATTAATTCCTTGAGGAGCTCCTCCAGACATTCCTCCAGGAAGCTTTAAATATTTGTCCAGAAATGCTTTAAAGAATTCATCTAGGAATTTCTCTAGTTATGCCTCTAAGAATTCATAAATGAATTCCTCCAAAAAAATCTGGAGGAATTTATCCAGAAATACCTCCCGGAATGCAAACATGGATTCTTCCAGAAATTTCTCCAGAGATTCCTGAAGAACATCATCCAGGAATTTCTCCAGCAATTCCTCCAGGAATGTTTCGCAAAAAATACCTCAAAGAATTCTTTCGGGAATTCCTCCAGGAATTCCTCCATTCATTCCTTCAATTTTTTTTTTTTCAGTAATTCCATCTTGAATTTCTACAGAGATTCCTCCAGGATTTTCATCAAGGATACCTTAAGGAATTCCTGCTCGGATTTCTCCAGAAAATCCTGAAGAAATTTCTCCCGGAACTCTTCCAGGAATTCCTCGAGAATTTTTTCCAGGGATTTCTACAGAATTTTCATATCTGGAATTTTTCCAAGGAATCTCTCCAGAAATTTCTCCTGGGACAACTATAAAAAATTCTCTAGTTTTTGCTCCAGAAAATCCTCGAAAAAATTCTTCATGGATACCCCCAAGAATTCCTCTAGGTATTCCTCCAAGAGTTTATCCACGGATTTCTCCAGAAAAAAACTTCTCCCGGAACTGTTCCAGCAATTCCTCTAAGAATTCCTCGAAGAATTCCTCGAAGAATTTTTCCAGGGATTCCATCAATGAATTTCTTCAGATATTCCTCAAAAATCCCTCTGGGAAATCTTTCAGAAATTGCTTGAGGAGTTCCTTAAAACATTCCTCCAGGAAGCCGCAAATATTTTTACAGAATTTTTTCAAAAAGTTCCTTCAGGAAATCCTGCAGAAATTTGTCCAGGAATTCCTTAATTTTTCAGGAATTTCTCCAGAAAAATCTTTAAGGATTCTTCCAGAAATTTCTCTAGGAATTCTCCAGGGATTCATTCTTGAATTCCTTCACAGATTCCTTCAGGAATCCCTCCTAGGATTACAGCAGGGATTTTTCCCGGATTTTTTCTGGGAATTTCTCTAGGAATTCCTTTAGGAATTTCTCCATGGATTCCTCCAGGAATTTCTTCGGGAATTCATCCATGAGTCCATCCATGAGTTTTTTCAGAAATTACTCAAAAAAATCCTTCACAAATTCCTCGAGGAGTTCCTCTAGAAATTCCTCCAGGAAGCCTTAAATATTTGTCGAGAAATTCTTTAAAGAATTCATCCAGGAATTTCTCTAGATATTTCACCAAAAAAAATCTTCAGGAATTTATCCAGAAGTACCTCCCAGAATGCAAGCATGGATTCCTCCAGGAATTTCTCCAAAGATTCCTCAAGAGAATCTTCCAGGAATTTCTCCAGGAATGTTTTGCAAAAAATACCTCAAAGAATTCTTTCGGAAATTGTTCCAGGAATTCCTCCATTATTACTTCAAAAATTCGTTCGTTAATTCCATCTTGAATACCTCCGGGAATTTCTACAGAGATTCCTTCAGGAATTTCTGCAAGGACTCCTAAAGGAATTCCTGCTCGGATTTCTCCAAAATATCCTGAAGAAATTTCTTCCGGAACTCTTCCAGGAATTCCTCGAGAAATTTCTCCAGGGATTTCTACAGACATTTTTTTCAGGATTTTTTTTTCTGGAATTTTCCAAGGAATCTCTACTGAAATTTCCAGAAAATCCTGGGACAACTATAAAAATTTCTCTATTAATTGCTCCAGAAAATCATCTAAAAAATTCTTCATGGATTCCTCCAAGAATTCCTCTAGGTATTCCTACAAGAATTTATCCATGAATTTCTCCAGAAAAAAACTTCCCTTGGAACTGTTCCAAGAATTCCTCGAAAAATTTCTTCAGGTATTCCTCCATGGATTTCGCCAGGAATTTCTCCAGGAATTTCAGCAGGAATTCATCCAGGGATTCTTCAATGAATTTCTTCAGATATTTCTCAAAAATCCCTATAGGAATTCTTTTGCTCGAGGAGTTCGTTTAATCCTTCCAGGAAGTCGCAAATATTTTTCCAAAAAATTTTCAAAGAATTCCTGCAGGAAATCCTCCAGAAATTCTTCCAGGAATTCCTACATTTTTTAGGAATTTCTCCAGAAAAACCTTTAGGGATTATTGCAGAAGTTTCTCTAGTAATTCTCCAGGGATTCATCCTTGAATTTCTTTACGGATTCCTTCAGGAATTCCTCCTAGGATTACAGCAGGGATTTCTCCAGGAATTTTCCAAAGCTTTCTCTAGGATTTCCTCTTTGAATGTCTCCAGGGATTCAGCCAAGTACTCCTCCTGAAAATCCTCCAGAAATTCTTCCAATAATTCTTGAAAGAATGCCTCCAGAAATTCCTCCAAGAATTTTTTCACGGATTTTTCCAAAAATTCCTTCAGGAATGCCTCCACTGATTCCTCCAGAAATTGCTCCACAAATTCCTCCAGAGATTTCTCCAGTAATTTCTGTGAGGATTCGTCATTGAAATCCTCAAGTAATTCTTCCACAAATTCAGGAATTCCTCCAGCAATTCATCCTGGAATTCCTCCATGAATTATTTCATGGATTCCTTCTGTTACCCCTCCAGTGTTTCATCCTGTAATTCCTTCACGGATTCCTTCAGGAATTCTTCCAGGGATTACATCAGGGATTTCTCCAGGAATTTCTCATAGCTTCCTCCAGGAATTCATAGAAACTCCTCCAAATGTCTCTCCAGAAATTTCCTCAGGGATTCCTGCAGAAATTTCTCCGGACGTTGTTCCAGAAGTTCCTCCAGGAATTCTTACAAGGAAAACTCCAGGCATTCTTCCAAGGATTCCTTCAGGGATGCCTTCAGAGATTCCTCCAGGGTTTCTTCCAGGAATGCCTCCAGAGTTTACTCCAGGAAATCCTCCAGGGGTTCGTCAATGAGCCCCTGCTGGAACTCTTCAAGAAATTTGTCCAGGAGTTTTTCCCCACAAATCCCTCTATGGATTCTTTCACGAATTCCTCTACGGATTCCCCCAGGAAAATCTTCAAGCATTCTTATAGGAATGTCTCCAGAGAATTCCTTCAATAATTTTCCAGCAATTCCTTTAGTAACTCCTCCTGCAAATTCTACAGGAATTTCTTGACTCCTCTTCCAGTTTTTGAGAGCTTCTTTCAAGAATTTTTTCAAGCACTTCTTTAGTAATGCCTTCAGGGATTCCTCCAGAAAGTCCTTCAAGGATTTCCTCTGAAATTTCTCCAGGGATTTCTCCTAGAATGCCTCCACGGATTACTCCAGATATTTCTCGAGCTGGTAAAGTGATTCTCAAAATGATACACGGAATGCTTTGATGCGCGAATCACAAAATGGTATATAAAATTCAATTGTGGATGATACAATGAACACCAAGAAGATGTATAGAATTTTAAAAAGGTGTGTGATGTGAGTATGGTTGAATATATACCTCAATGATCAAGGGAACGTCGAGATATTGCATGCGTGGCAAGTAATTGCAATTTGATTTATAGAATGCTAAGATAAAACATGAGATTTGGAGATGGTGTAAACATAAAAATGTTGGTGATGCGTGAAAATCAAATTGCGTGCGGCAATAAAGGTGCATGATGTCACCGTGGTGTATAGGATCTTCCGATAACACTGAGTTCATTGGTATGGTGCATTGAATGCTGATATGGAGCATGTCATTCAAAGATGGTGCTTGATGTCAGTATGATGCATTAGAGTTGACATCGTACAATAAATGCTATTTCGATGTACGAAACTACATACAATAATAATGGTGCAATAGATGCCTAGATGATATAGTGAACGTCACGATTACACATTAAATGCTTTACTAATGCATGAAAATTATCGATGGTGCATTATTTCGCAATTAGACACATATTTGATTCAAAGATGGTGCGTGAGATGTGGTCTAGATGATTCTGTGAACATCATGGTGGTGCATGATGTCTGTATGGTGCATAAGCATCACCATGATTCTGTTATACTCGTCATGTTTCATATTAAGGTGCACTTGCAATTTGTGCAGAGGTGCAGGAAACTCAAAGTGGCACAGAAATCAACATGTTCCAGGTACGTGGAATACTATTTTGTATGCGAAATGCTGAAATGGTGCATCAAATTCAAATGTTAACCACATCATAATGGTGCATAAGATACCTAGATGGTATAATGAATGCCAAAATGGTGCATGGAAGGCTTGGAAGAAGGCGTATGATGCTTGTGAGCTACATTAGTTGTCACCGTTATTCAAAGATTATCAACATGTTGCATGGTTAGGTGCACGAATTGCAAAAACGGTGCATAGAATACAAAATAAAAGTATATTATGTGATGCTTACAACATAATGGTGCATCAGATGCCTAGATGATATAATAAACGCTGAAATGGTGCTTGGAAAGCTTTGATGGTGCATGAAATTTAATGATGATGCATATCAGTATGGTGCATTAGATTCCTAGTTCATTAAAAGATAGTGCATGAGATCAGCATAATGCGTGGATAACTAGATCAATCTGTGGATGCTTTGAAGAAGGTACATGATGTTAGTGTGCTGTATTAGTTGTCACCGTTATTCAGCGACACTCGACATTGTGTATGGCTAGGTGCACGAATTGCAAAAATGGTGCTTGGAATTCAATGTAGTGCCGAAGTCACCATGGTTCACGTACATGGATTACAGTTTTGGAAAACGATATGCCAAAATGGTGCATGTTATTCGAATATGGTGCTGACATCACTGATTAGTTAAAAGATGGTGCGTGAGATTAGCCTAAAAATGATTCTGAGATCATGGTTGTGCATGAGATACTTTGTATTTTGTAGATTGTATGTATCAGGGGTGCATTTGTTGCCACCATGATTCAGTGATTCTCAACATTGGGTGGTTAGATCTAAAATTAAGAATTGCAAAAATGATGCATAGAATTTAATGTGGTGCGGAAGTCAACATGGATCAGGTACATGGAATAAAATTGGGTGTACGATATAGCAAAATGGAGCTTATGAAATTCAAATGTGAATTAAATGCTTAGATATTTATGTGATCATCATGGTGGTACATGGAATGCAAAGGAGCTACATGATGTCTGTATGGTGCATTAGTTTTATCATGATTCAGTTATACTCAACAAATTCCATATGTAGGTGCACGAATTGCAAACATGGTGCGGGAAACTCAATGCGGCACAGAAATCAACATAGTCCAGGTACAAGGAATGCTATTTTGTATGCGAAATGCCAAAATGGTGCATCAAATTCACTTGTGAACCACATCATAATGGTGCATAAGATGCCTAGAAAGCTTTGAAGAAGGTGCATGATACTAGATGATGCATTAGTTGTCACCGTTTTTCAAAGCTTATGGTTAGGTGCACGAATTGGAAAAAATGGAGCATCACATTTTACATATGCAACAATTCTGAAAATCCAGGGTATCAAAGCAATGATTGGTTTGATGAACGTCGTATGTTGAAATTGGATTTTCTTTCTTAGAACAAAATTTGTTAGATCAGGGTTTCTTGTAATTTCTTCAATTTGTATAATCCGTCCGATAGCATCATCAAGAAAAATTATTTATATCTTCTTCTGTCTTCACCTTGCAGCTATTTGATTTTTGTACATGTAAGGTTGTTCCTGTTTCATTATAAACTGACTTAAATACTGCTTGTGAAACTGCACAGAAGCTAAACAATAGCTACAAAATAAGTTTCATACAACTAATTACTTTCTATCCTTTTTATTTACCTATATTTTTTGTTTAATTTATTGTTTTCTGGATAGCTTTTATGACATCCCTGAAAACCGTAATTCACAAATGCCTGGTAAATTGTTGATTTTCTGTGCAAAGTAGATTACTCTTCATTTCAGTGAAAAAATTCCCAGTACCGGTAATTTACCGGTACTATCGGTACTGTAAGCCCCAGTACCGAAATACCGGTACTCACCAAAAGTGGTCGGTACTGCGACCCCATACCTAGATCATTCTGTGGACATCACGATGGTGCATTGAAATCTTTGAAGAAGGTGCATGATGTTAGTGTGCTGTATTAATCGTCACTGTTATTCAGTGATACACGTTATTTTGTATGGCTAGGTGCACGAATTGCAAAAATGGTGCTTAGAATTCAATGTGGTGCCGAAGTCACCATGATTCACGTACATGGAATACAGTTTTGGAATACGAAATGCCAAAATGGTGCATGTTTTTCAAATGTGGTGCTGACATCACTGATTAGTTAGAAGATGGTGCGTGAGTTAAGCCTAGATGATTTTGAGAACATCATGGTTGTGCATGAGATACTAAGAAATTGTGTGTGTCAATGGTGCACCATAGCTCAGTGATTCTCAACATTGCGTGGTAAGGTGCAAGAATTGCAAAAATGGTGCATAGATTTTTTTATAGAAGGGGGGGCAAGTGCCCCCCCTTGCCCCCCCCTGTGCACGCTAGTGATCGTTATCGAATCTTATATGCATCACGAATCAAATCACGCACCAAAACAATACAGAACTTTTCACTTGCAACGCGAATCACATTTCCGGCGAATCGAGCGCGCAAACATTCCGCGACCCAATCAAAATCCGGCTCAACACAAACTGATTCGTTTGCGTGCGGAGTCTTTTCAACTTTTGCGAGAGAAGAGAGAATACCAGGAGATAAAAGAGCGCGCGCCATGTTCGCGCTCATATTCTCCATGATCTAGTACTGCGATACTACACGCATGAAGCCTTTCACACAAATTTGGCGCATATATATTTTTTTTTATCATCAGGATACGATGTGCTGCCTTGTTTGAAAATTCGAAATGTTGCCGCTTGAGGCAAGACACTGTGCTGGAGAGTACATTTTTCTTCACAGAGTTGCCCAGAATTTCTCCGGATTGCTCCCGTTTATACTTAAGTGTTGCCTGATTTATCGCAAAATCAAAACAATATTGACCGATATCTCGCTTTTCTTGCAGTTTTAGGGGTGTTTTTCAACAAATTTCGTCGATCATTGGTGGAAATGGGTGTAAAGAGTTACTCCGAATTTCTCAGCACTTGATTCAGCTTTGTAAATCGATTAACCATCAAACAGTTCAGTTGGTACACAACATTATGCTTTATAGTTTCTCCAAATTTGTGTGAACAAAAACCGAACAATGGTTTTGCCTGAAAATTATCTAAATGTTATTCAGCATCATGCTGAATCAATTCGTCGTAAAGGCGCCGACGAACCGACGTGACAGCTAGAACAAATAAATTTAAATTTGTTGTCCCCGACGCCATGATGAAAAATAGCCGAACACAACCGCCACCTCTATAACGGTTCGCGTTGTTTTGATAGCTTGACACCAAACCCCCGTGTGTTCATATAGGAAAAGGTTCGTGTCTGCGCTGATTTGACAGAAGCGTTCGCTCGCTTCGCTGGTCGACCGTTAAATTTAGGGGGGACACTTTTGAAACACCACTGTCACGTCGGTTCGTCGGTGGTAAAGGTGCTTGTAAAATGAGTGATTGTTAGTTGGGTGAAGAGTATTGTTATCTTACTTACCTTACCGGTCAGGCTAAGGCCGGGGTGGCCTCTGCTGTACATAGTAGCCGCCTCCACTCCACTCGGTCCATGGCTGTTTGTCGCCAGTTCCGCACTCTGCGTAGGGTCCGCAGATCGTCCTCCACTTGGTCGATCCACCGCCTAGCTCGCTGCGCTCCACGTCTTCTTGTACCGGTCGGATGACTCTCGAGAACCATTTTAGTCGGGTTGCTATCCGACATCCTGATGACGTGACCCGCCCACCGTAGCCTCCCGATTTTCGCGGTATGGACGATGGTTGGTTCTCTCAGCAGCTGATGCAGCTCGTGGTTCATTCGCCTTCTCCAAGTCCCGTCTTCCATCTGCACTCCGCCGTAGATGGTACGCAACACCTTCCGTTCGAAAACTCCAAGGGCGCGTTGGTCCTCTGCACGTAGGGTCCATGTTTCGTGCCCATAGAGGACGACCGGTCTAATCAGCGTTTTGTAGATGGTTAACTTCGTGTTACGGCGAACTTTATTCGATCGTAGAGTTCTGCGGAGTCCAAAGTATGAACAATTTCCTGCCACAATGCGCCTCTGAATTTCTCTGCTGGTGTCGTTGTCGGCGGTCACCAGTGAGCCCAAGTACACGAATTCTTCAACCGCCTCGATTTCATCACCGTCGATATGAATTCGGGGTGGCGGGCGCGGTGATTCCTCCCTAGAGCCCTTTGCCATCATGTACTTTGTCTTCGACACATTAATGACTAATCCGATTCGCCTGGCTTCACTCTTTAGTCGGATGTACGTTTCCGCCATCGTCTCAAATTTACGAGCAATAATATCAATATCATCGGCGAAACCAAGCAGCTGAACGGACTTCGTGAAAATCGTCCCACTCGTGTTTATCCCCGCTCTCCTTATTACACCCTCTAACGCAATGTTGAACAGCAAGCACGAAAGACCATCACCTTGCCGTAACCCTCTGCGAGATTCGAAGGGACTCGAGAGTGTCCCTGATACTCGAACTACGCACATCACTCGATCCATCGTCGCCTTGATCAACCGTATCAGTTTATCCGGGAATCCGTATTCGTGCATAACCTGCCATAGCTGTTCTCGATCGATTGTATCATACACCGATTTGAAATCGATGAACAAGTTATGTGTGGGCACGTTGTATTCGCGGCATTTCTGCAACACCTGGCGGATGGCGAACATCTGGTCCGTTGTAGCGCGTTCACCCATAAATCCAGCCTGATATTGCCCCACGAACTCTCTTGCAATCGGTGATAGACGGCGGCATAAAATTTGAGAGAGTATCTTTTAGGCAGCGCTCAGTAGTGTGATCGCGCGGTAGTTCCCGCAATCCAACTTGTCGCCCTTTTTGTAGATGGGACACACGATACCTTCCATCCATTCCTCCGGTAATACTTCCTCCTCCCAAATCTTGGTAATGACCCAGTGTAGTGCTCTCACCAGTGCTTCTCCACCGTATTTTAGAAGCTCGCTTGGTAGTTGATCTGCTCCAGCGGCTTTGTTGTTTTTCAACCGGCCAACCTCCTCCTCAATCTCTTGAAGGTCAGGGGCTGGAAGTCTTTCGTCCTGTGCACATACTCCTAGATCGGTTACCACGCCACCTTCGGTACTTGCAACGTCGCCATTGAGGTGCTCATCGTAATGCTGCCACCACCTCTCGACCACCTCACGCTCGCTCGTGAGAATATTCCCGTGATTATCTCGGCACATGTCGGCTTGTGGCACAAAGCCTCTGCGCGAGCGGTTCAGCTTCTCGTAGAACTTTCGTGTGTCCTTAGCGCGGTACAGCTCTTCCATCGCTTCGCGATCTCGTTCTTCCTGCTGGCGCTTCTTCATCCGGAAGACTGAGTTCTGCCTGTTCCGCGCCTGTTTGTAACGTGCCTCATTCGCTCTCGTACGGTGTTGCAGCATTCTCGCCCATGCTGCATTCTTCTCGTTTTTCAACTGTTCACATTCGCCGTCGTACCAGTCGTTTCTGTGATTCGGAGTCGCGAAGCCTAGTGCTGTAGCCGTAGTATTGTTATCTACACTCAGGAAAATTGCCTCATACTTAATGGCAAATATCCATGTGCTAAACCACATCCAAAGTATATGCAACCAATACTCGATTACGCAGGCAAATAAGCACATTTTCCCAGTGCAGGTGCTGCGGATATAATCAAAATTGTTGTCACGATCTTGGGGTAAGACACTGTGCTGGAGAGTACATTTTCCTTCACAGAGTTGCTCAGGATTTCTCCGGATTGCTCCCCTTTTGCTTAAGTATTGCCTGATACTATCGCAAAAACAAAACAATATTGCCCGATATCTCGCTTTTCTTGCAGTTTTAGGGGTGTTTTTCAACAAATTTCGTCGATCATTGGTGAAAAGAGTTACTCAGAATTTCTCAGAGTTACTCTCGTTTGCACAGTGTCTTGCCCCTAGGTCACGATATCTCCATTTGCCGCTGTCAAGCCGTTGGAAAGCGAGGAGAAGGATAACCCAAGGGATAACCATTGTTTTGAGTCTTGGGGTAAGACACTGTGCTGGAGAGTACATTTTCCTTCACAGAGTTGCTCAGGATTTCTCCGGATTGCTCCCCTTTTGCTTAAGTATTGCCTGATACTATCGCAAAAACAAAACAATATTGCCCGATATCTCGCTTTTCTTGCAGTTTTAGGGGTGTTTTTCAACAAATTTCGTCGATCATTGGTGAAAAGAGTTACTCAGAATTTCTCAGAGTTACTCTCGTTTGCACAGTGTCTTGCCCCTAGTTTTGAGTCTATTTTAGCTAATTTTGTTACAACTATCTATCAAAATTTCCATCTCGAATGGAAAATAATAAACTTTGAACCCGAGAACAAAATTGGAATAATGGTGGATTGATCATGTTTACGGGAACGTTCAAAAATTACGTCCAAGATTTGGGGGAGGGAGGGGGGGTCTAGAAAAGTGTGACAGTACGTGTATTGGGTATAGGAAAATTGCGTGACATAGGGGGGAGGGGGGGTCTGGAAAACCCGAAAAACGATGGACGTAATATTTGAATCTTCCCTACCATTTCCGAACAGCGTCGCGACGGCGTGTTTGACAACCGAGCTGAGGGAGGTGGTTGCAAGAAAATTGAACGCTCGTGCGTGTTTACAAGCTGTGTGAGTGTGTAGGTGTGTGTTGTCTAGCTTGAAAAATAAAACCGTGTCTATTCGCAGCACTCAGCTGATAAGACGTAGGCTTAAGGACAAACGTCTTGAAATCCAGCTTCAATAGTGCATCAGAAATTCAGACGCACAAATCTCAAGACGCAAGCTTTAAACAACAATGCATTTTATTATTCTGATCTTGCTCACTTGTAATTAGCTTAAAATGAGAAGCTCAGGTGCGCTGGTTTTGTTTATGAAGAGATTTGTGCCCTCGAAATCGTGAGTAGGTGCCAAAGTCGGCCATTGTGGCGGCCATGTTGGGATTCTAACAAGCCTGTCCTTAACCTACACGCAAAAAAATGTTGCGGTAGATATTACCATTTCAGGAGGTTGAGCTAACCACAATGCACCAGCGATTTTCAGCAGACTATATGGCGGTCTTAATCCAATAACAACCGCGGTCATTTTTACCATATCTGATTTCCCGCAATTATCGGTTAATTTTACCATGGTTGTGGTATTTTCATTTACTGCAATAATATTTAGTAAAACTAACAAAATCTGCATTTACATCATTCATGGTAAAATCAACTACATTCAATGGTCTTTCTTACTTTTTGGTGATATATTATTGCATTTGGAAATTAAAATACATGCTCCAACTGTGAAAATAGGAACCAAATGTTTCCTAACAAGCGTATTTTTGTGGTGACGTACAATCAAATAGCATCATTACCTAGATTGGCACTTGGTTTCTATTTTAACAATTAGAACATCTATTAATTGTTAATGTTGAACGCTAATTTGTATTACATTGGGTGTCTTTATTCACTTAAGTTAACAACTCTACCAAGAGATACATTATGTTTCAGTTCGTTGCGGTTGGATCATCGTTGAGTTCGATTTTTCCGTTTTACAAAAACCAACATATGGAAGGAACAAATCCAGCGCACAATCAATGTATTAATATTGTATCTTACAGATATGCAGCGTGACTGAACATCGGAATCCTAGCATTTACGGGAAACCCCGCCAAAGCAAAATCCTTTAGCAGCTCGCGCCCCAGTCTACCGGCTCCTAAAATCGTTCAAATCAATTAATTCTAGTTTATATCACTCTAGCAGAGTAGCTCACCAATCTCAAGTTATCACAAATGTTCGGCAGACATTCCAATGTCTCGGTTGATGCCTTGAAATTCGGCGGACGGAACGGACCGGAACACAGCTATTTTCACTGCTCGCCTTGATCTAGTCGCGGCTTGGGTACAGAACCACAATTCCGAAGCATTGTTGTGAATTCCACAGATCCTGCACAGGGACATGAACTTCTTGCTTGAATGGAATTCCGGCTTTGCGAGAACGGCAATCCATCAACTCTATCTATTTTCCGATTCTTCTCATTCGGCTCGGTTCCAGTGACTTGTGAACCTTCTGAAAATAAAAAATATGGAAAAGAATTTAGAAATGCTTTGACTCACATGAAACAGACTTACCTGCGACATTTCAGCACACTTTATTGTTTTTTCCGAAGGTTTTTTGATCCATTTTAATCGACACTTCGTTTTAACCTAGGGGCAAGACACTGTGCAAACGAGAGTAACTCTGAGAAATTCTGAGTAACTCTTTTCACCAATGATCGACGAAATTTGTTGAAAAACACCCCTAAAACTGCAAGAAAAGCGAGATATCGGGCAATATTGTTTTGTTTTTGCGATAGTATCAGGCAATACTTAAGCAAAAGGGGAGCAATCCGGAGAAATCCTGAGCAACTCTGTGAAGGAAAATGTACTCTCCAGCACAGTGTCTTACCCCAAGGTTTTAACGAAACCAAAACATAAAACTCACGACCGAACAATTTTGATTTAGTTTTCAATATGGCGCCGCCTGACTTGAAGCTCTAAACAAAATGACCATGTTTGTAGTAAAACCAAACGCAAAGCATGATCAGCTCAAAATTGCCGGTACAAAACGCTTGAGTTTACCGTGAACATGGTTAAAAGGGAACAACAATTCCAATGACAGAATCATGCATAGTAATTGAAACCACAAAAATAGTATTTTCATTGTAGTAAATTTAACTCTGGGGTGTAGTGTATATTACCATTCCTGATTTCAGGAAGGACATAGTATTTACGACCACAATTTGGTTCTACTGACTGATTTCTTAGACATTTTTAACATGAACAGTCATAGTAGATTTGAACCTAGGGGCAAGACACTGTGCAATCCGGAGCAACTCTGAGCAATCCTGAGTAACATTTTTTGATCGAATCCATTCAGAAACGTCTCTACGAAGCGGGAAATCGGGCAAGACTGCTCGATTTTTCACTGGTATCAGGCAACATTTCGGGAAAACCAGAGTGATCCAGAGCTATCGAGAGGAATTCTGAGCAACACTTCGATAACAGAGTTACTCTCGCTGTATCTGTCTTGCCCCTAGATTTGAACACAGTTTTATAGTAACGGTTACCGCAAGATTTTTTTCTGTGTAGGACCAACCGTGAGAATTTTAATTAATTTGTGAATAATAGGACGCAATCAGTGAAGTACTAGATTGAAAGTAGTGAGCTGGATTTTTGTATGGTGAGATGATCAATTGGGTTGTTTAATGAATAAAATATTGCTATTTTCTATAGCCTAATTGAAAGAGCTCATTTTTCTGAGCATTACGTGATTTTATTGGATTCCAATACCTTTGTTTTGATGTTCAAATTAACAAAACAGTTTTAATTTTCGTGGATAGAATGACAGTTCAATCGATAAAATGACAGTTCGACCAGAACAAAAAAATTTCCCTATACAAAATTTAAAGATTCTATAACATTCCCCAGAAAACCATTCCCCAGAAAACCAATCCCCAGAATTCCATTCCCCAGAAAACCATTTCCCAGAAACCCATTCCCCAGAATGTACCATTCCCCAGAAATCCATTCCCCAGAATGTACCATTCCCCAGAATTCCATTCCCCAGAATGTACCATTCCCCAGAAAAAAATAAAACTATTGCTTTAATTCTGAATGGTTTATATTAATAGCGAAAAATCAAATATTTATTCGTAAAAAATCACCGGAAGAAACATCCTGTTAAAAATTCTTATTTGACAAGAAAAACTTCGGAAATAAGCATGATTTGCCTTTACAATTTAGGCTATTGGTATAATTATTGGCATCGCAACTGCTTACTTTTTCAACATACATTTTTCCTTCTTTTCTGCATAGGCTGTTCTTTCGAATTGTACTTTTCAGTAAATTATCGGCATCAAAACTACTTACATTTTCTACGTAGTTTTTTCCTTCTTTTCTGCATAGGCTATTCTTTCAAGTTACACTATTCAGGTAATTATCGGCACCACAAGCACAGGTGTTTAGAAATTTAGAAAAAAATATGAAATAAATATAACAGCAAATTTTAACACCGGTGGAGGCTGTAATGCCCATAATTTCCCGAAAAGTGCAATTCGAAAGAACAGCCTATGCAAAAAAGAAGGGAGAATCTATGTTAAAAAAGTAAGCAGTTGCAATGCCGATAATTTCTTGAAAAGTGCAACTGGAAAGAACAGCCTAAAAAAAAAGAAGGGAAAATTTTTGATAAACATATAAGCAGTTGTAATGCCAACAATTCTTATAACGACTCAAACATTTTTTTAACGAAGAAGGAAACGTAACACTCTGATAATTGCCATCGTACATCGACTTAATACCCCAGACAGACATGTGATACGAGTGTGATTCCTATACAACGGTACGCAGTGTCAAGAAAATCCTAACAAGACTGACTTGAACTGAGAGAATTTTCAGTATGGCACTCATTTCAAGCGGAATTGTACAGTGATTCTTGTATCACATGTATGTCATAAGTATAACGGTTTATTTGAAAATTTTAGAGTGTTGACCAACTGCCAATTCGCGGCGCTCGCATAGTTTTTGTTTGAGTTTGACGTTTGCTCACTACTGCCACCTAGTTGATGGTTGGCCAAATTCAGTCCTTTTAGAATTAAGCGAACCTATTTCCGAGACTAAAATTTAAATCGAAAAATGTTCGAAGTGTTACGTCTGTTTGTCTGTGGTGACATTGTTTTCCTTGCGGCATTCAAAAACCCAACACTGTTCCTTTTTAAACAAGCTTTTTTTAGAATTTAGGCAATTGGTACAATTATTGGAATTATAACTGCTTTCATTTTCAACATAGACTTTTCCTTCTTTTCTGCATAGGCTGTTCCTTGGGGCAAGACACTGTGCTGGAGAGTACATTTTTCTTCACAGAGTTGCTCAGAATTTCTCTGGATTACTCCCGTTTATACTTAAGTGTTGCCTGATTTATCGCAAAATCAAAACAATATTGCTCGATATCTCGCTTTTCTTGCAGTTTTAGGGGTGTTTTTCAACAAATTTCGTCGATCTTTGGTGAAAATGGGTGAAAAGAGTTACTCCGAGTTTCTCAGAGTTACTCTCGTTTGCACAGTGTCTTGCCCCTAGGGCTGTTCTTTCGAATTGCACTTTTCAGGAAATTATCGGCATCACAACTGTTTACATTTCAAAATAGATTTTCCCTTCTTTTCTACATAGGCTGTTCTTCCGAGTTACAATGTTTAGGCTAGTTACAATCGGCACCACAAGCACAGGTGTTTAGAAATTTGAAAAAAAATATAATAAATATAACAGCAATTCAACACCTAATACACATTAATAAAAACAAAAAAAAAAAGCAATTTAACACCGGTGGTTGTAACAATGCCCATAATTTCCTGAAAAGTGCAATTCGAAAGAACAGCCTATGTAGAAAAGAAGGGAGAATCTATGTTGAAAATTGTTACGTTTGTAATATAGTTAATACATTGTAAAGTAGTTTTAAGAATTTTCCATGGATTGCATTCTCCAATTCATGGAAAATTCTTCGATTGTTGCATGGAGTGTGTTACGTTTGTAAATTGTTGTGAACATTTTGTCTGTTTATTTTGTATGTTTTACTAAGGTTTGTACATTTGTCCCTGAAATTTAATGTGCATTTGTAGCGCTCCAAAAATTTCAGGAGCGATCCAGTACAAAACGCACACGGACATCGAATTGTAGACGGTCTTGTGTTGTTGCCCAAATCAGGATGCCCGCTTAGGATTAGAAATTCCTAGACCAAAACAAGCTATGTAAGCAAGTAACGCTGCAAACAAAAGGCAATCCGCCAGAAGAAATATGATTACAGGATTGACTGATGGACCAAGAACAAAAATGAAACCTCGTCATCCTGGGTTCGGACTACGTTATCCATATAGATAACTGGGCACAATTAATGTTATTTGTTGCATGTTTGTGTTTTGTGCATTTGTAATGTTCCATTTTATTTTGCGTATCTAAGTTCCCAGACGTGGGGCCCGATATGGAAAATGAAATGTGCATTTGTAAGGTTCCAATGTATTCGTTATAGTGGCGCCCAACGTGGGGCACGATACGGAAAATAAAATGTACATTCATAAGGTTCCAATGCATTTTCCGTTACATTGGCGCCCAACGTGGGGCCCGAACCCACGACCCTGAGATTAAGAGTCTCATGCTCTACCGACTGAGGCGTTGTGCATTTATAAGGTTCCAATGTACTTTTCGTCACATTGGCGCCCAACTGAAAACCCACGTTCATGTTATAGTTTATTGTTGCTTTGTTGATCCATCTGGTTTCGGTTAGGTAAACTTAGAGTAGATCATATATGAGTGTCCGCAACAGTAAAGATAGATGAAGATTAAATGCTTGGTTGATGGCAGTTCTTTGGCCGTTGCTTAATGGCGTTAGATCATACCCTTTGCCAGGATTCGCTGGCGTTATTAGTTTTAAGTTAGCCTGGTGGCAATTAGTTTAAGGTTAGCCTGGTGGCAATTTAACTCGCGGAGTTATCTGGTAAGCGTTTGGCTTACGTAATTTAGTTAGTCTGGTGACACCAAATAAAATGATCATCGCTGCCATCAACCGACCACTTGGAAGGATGGTAAATAGGAGTTTTTTAGAATTTTTCAAGAATCGCGATTTCGATTCTTGAAAAATTCTTCCGCTGTTGCTGGTGTTGTGTTACGTTTGTAATATAGTTAATACGTTGTGAAGTAGTTTTAAGAATTTTCCATGGATTGCATTCTCCAATTCATGGAAAATTCTTCGATTGTTGCATGGAGTGTGTTACGTTTGTAAATTGTTGTGAACATTTTGTCTGTTTATTTTGTATGTTTTACTAATGTTTGTACATTTGTCCCTGAAATTTAATGTGCATTTGTAGCGCTCCAAAAAATTCAGGAGCGATCCAGTACAAAACGCACAAGCCGTCCCCTAACACGGACATCAAATTAAAGACGGTCTTGTGTTGTTGCCCTTATCTGGATGCCCCCTTAGGATTAGAAATTCCTAGACCAAAACAAGCTATGTAAGCAAGTAACGCTGCAAACAAAAGGCAATCCGCCAGAAGAAATACGATTACAGGATTGACTGATGGACCAAGAACAAAAATGAAAACTCGTCATCCTGGGTTCGGACTTAGTTATCTATTTGGATAACTGGGCACAATTTATGTTATGTGTTGCATGTTTGTGTTTTGTGTATTTGTAACGTTCCATTTTGTTTTTCGTATCAAAGTTCCCAGACGTGGGGCCCGATGCGGAAAATAAAATGAAACGTTACAAATACACAAAACACAAACATGCAACACATAACATAAATTGTGCCCAGTTATCCAAATAGATAACTAAGTCCGAACCCAGGATGACGAGGTTTCATTTTTGTTCTTGGTCCATCAGTCAATCCTGTAATCGTATTTCTTCTGGCGGATTGCCTTTTGTTTGCAGCGTTACTTGCTTACATAGCTTGTTTTGGTCTAGGAATTTCTAATCCTAAGGGGGCATCCAGATAAGGGCAACAACACAAGACCGTCTTTAATTTGATGTCCGTGTTAGGGGACGGCTTGTGCGTTTTGTACTGGATCGCTCCTGAATTTTTTGGAGCGCTACAAATGCACATTAAATTTCAGGGACAAATGTACAAACATTAGTAAAACATACAAAATAAACAGACAAAATGTTCACAACAACTTACAAACGTTACACACTCCATGCAACAATCGAAGAATTTTCCATGAATTGGAGAATGCAATCCATGGAAAATTCTTAAAACTACTTCACAACTGTTGTAGCCGAGAATATTCACGGGGTAATTTCGGTTATTTCACGGTAGAAACGCGCTTTTACTCGGATTAGAAATTCACTTCTGTATTACGTCCATCTTAGGTTTTACATAACTGGTCAGTACAACAGTACAGTCAAGGTAAGAGAAGTAAAAACATCGAAGTAGTTGTGTATAGAAAATAATGACACGGAGAGAAAATCTAAAGTTATAACAGCTCTTCCCCCCTTAATAAGAATTTCATGTTACTATAAGTCCAACCTTCTTGGAGGCTTCGACACTCTATTCGAACGTCTAGGCGTTGGCTTCTGTTCAGATCGGCTAGGTTCACCTGTTACGTCCGGCCGGATAGGTACCTCTGGTACTCTCGCTGGTATCGGTGGTTGGTCATCAGGTATGGAAAAAGCAGGTGGTTTTTGTGGGGACTCCGCGTTTGTCCTTGTTGATGAAACAGCACTTTGAGTGCCCACTGGCTCCGCAGTAGGCGATTGTTGGGGTGAATGCGACCGCAAGTTCCTTGGAGATGGTGGACGATCTACAAACGGCTCAGTGCGAAGGTTCTGTCCCACTTCACGAAGCTGGTCAATGTGGCGCTTCCAGATCCTGTTATCGTCGAGTTGTACGTTGTAATGC
The DNA here is from genome assembly GCF_035046485.1 of Aedes albopictus. Lineage (NCBI taxonomy): Eukaryota > Metazoa > Arthropoda > Insecta > Diptera > Culicidae > Aedes > Aedes albopictus. The sequence goes on from NC_085136.1 coordinate 249,447,283, forward strand.
AGCTTACCTAGTTTCTCGACGACGTATCCATACTTCCATTTTTCGCTATCCAGAAAGTCACGAGCAGCAACTCTTCCTCCCTCCAAAATTGATCGAACCTTAGTGTCAACTTTATCCGAACACTCCGAGCTAGGCAGCATTAGATCGAGTCTGGATCGGATTTGGCGGTTGAACAACATCATAGATGGGGATTTGCCTGTAGTTGGGTGGATGGTTTTCCGGTAATTCAAGAGAATGTTGCAAAGCTCTTTGTACATTCCCACTTTGTCGCAGCGAAGAGCTTTCATCATTGCCGGGGCCCGTGGCGTAGTTGGTCACACGTTCGCTTCATATGCGGATGGTCATGGGTTTGATTCCCAGCCCCGGCACTTGCGATTTTTCGTCAGTTGCTGTTCCCCCGAGAGCAACTGACACTGACCCTCTTCTGAGCCCCATGGCTCAAACGGACCCGGATACCTGGACATCGGCGAACTGCTACTCATAATGGACCCCCAATCGGACTGGAAAGGAACAACGGCCATCCATCATCATCCTTGTGCTCATCATTCTACTAGGTATAAAGTAGAAAAAGTGAAAGCAGCAGAAAGGCACCAGTTCGATAAAGTAGAATAGAATCTAGGCGCTGTACAAAATGTAAGTGAGGCTGTCAATTGAAATTGCTCACGTAGTGCCCCAGTGGACAATAGAGCTGTAATTAGGTTAAGTGATTAAGAATAAAAAAAAAAAGAGCTTTCATCTTATTCTTGAAGGTTTGGATGAATCTCTCCGCCTGCCCGTTGGTGGAGGGGTGGTATGGGGCACCCATTTTATGGAAAACGCCATTCAGCCTTAGAAACTTCTGAAACTCACCTGATGTAAACTGGACACCATGATCGCTAACCAGTACACATGGTATTCCGTACGTCGTGAAGAATTCCCTGCAGGCGTTGATTGTTGTTGCTGTAGTGATGTCTCGCATGATTTTGACCACTGGCCATTTGGAATAGGCGTCGACGAACACGATGAAGTAGGTTCCCATGAAAGGTCCAGCGAAGTCTACATGCACTCTTTCGAATGGTTGCTTGGGAGGTTCCCAACAATGTGTTGTAACCTTAACCGGGTTCGGTCTCGTCGATTGGCAAGATGCGCAGTTTCTAACTAACTCCTCAATGTCCTTATCGATTCTTTCCCACCAAACATAGCCTCTGGCAAGCGATTTGAGACGTGTAGTACCGAAGTGTGCCGAATGCAGCTCTGCGAGCACCTTGCTGCGAAGCTCGGGAGGTACGTACACCCGAATGCCCCGCATTATGCAGCCTTGCTGTAGAGAAATCTCGTTCTGGTCCACTCCAAATCGCTCCTTACCGTCTACCATTTTGCCATTCTTCAGTCCCTGTAGTAGTATCTTAACCGAACTATCGATTGCAGTTGCTTTCGACAGCTCTTCAACTGTTAGCGGGAGAGTTTCGATGATACTTACTTCCAGCAAATCGCTTTCCTCGACAACGTTATCCGGTGTTTTGACATTCAGCGGGAGCCGAGAGAACGCGTCTGCGTTGTAGTGCTGCTTCGTTGGTCGAAATTTAATCGTATAGTTGAAGGACTGCAAGAACGTTGCATAATGCTGCATACGCAATGCAGACATTGTTGGCAAACCTTTCGCTTCAGAGAATATTTGTTTCACGGGTTCGTTGTCTGTATACAGCACAAATTTGCGGCCGTACAGATACTGGTAAAATTTTCGGATACCAAACACTATGGCGTATGCCTCACGGTCTACTTGTTTGTATCTGCGCTGCGTTTCATTGAGCGTTTGGGACGCATACTGAATCGGCCTTTCAGATCCGTCCGGAAAGATGTGGCTGAGCACCGCGCCGACTCCATAAGGCGATGCATCGGTTGCCAGCACTAGCGGTAACTCTGGATTGTAATGTACTAGGAATCGATCCGACTGCATTTCCTTCTTCACATTTTGAAAAGCTTCATTACACACTTTGGACCACTTGAACGGCACGTCATTACGCAAGAGTTGATTGAGCGGAAAGATTGTCGTGCTTAATTGCGGAAAGAATCGTCCATAATAGTTCACTAGCCCAACAAACGATCGCACTTGGTCTTTGTTCTGAGGAACAGGCATATTCTGCACAGCATCAATTTTCTTCTGCACTTTGTGAATTCCACGGCGGTCAATAATGTATCCACAATACTCGATCTTTTCCTCAAAAAACTGGCACTTATCGAGATTCACACGCATTCCATATTCACTCAACCGTTTCAACACTTCAGCTAGTCGCTCTAGGTGCACTTTATCATTCGGCCCGGTGATGCGAATGTCATCAATAAACACTGTGACGCCCGGTATGCCACTGAGAATTTCCTCCATCAGGCGCTGTCAAATAGCCGGCGCCGAGCTTACGCCGTACATGAGTCTCGTTGGCTTGTACAGACCCATGTGCGTACTCAACGTGAGAACTTCCTGTTGGTCAGAGTCCACCTCCAGTTGAAGATACGCCTGAGACAAGTCGATTTTCGTGAATTTATCACCACCCGCGACATTTGCAAACAACTCCTCCACAGTTGGAAGAGGATGTTCATCAACGATCAACCTCGGATTCACTGTGATTTTGTAATCACCACAAAGACGCACTTTATTGTTCAGCTTCATTACCGGCACCACCGGCGTAGCCCACGAACTATGGTTAACTTTCACAAGCACTCCATCCCTAACCATCTGCTCGATTTCCTGCTCGACAGCTTGCTTGATCGAAAACGGTACCGGTCTAGCTTTCAAGTAAACCGGTTGAGCGTCTGGTTTCAAACGCAGCTTTGCTGTTAACCCTTTAACTTTTCCCATTGCACCATCACACACACTGTTGTATCGCGAAATCAGCTCCTTCACCGCTTCTGACGTATTCTTCACCGGACTGATTTCCGAAACGGTATTCACTTCTTCATAGAATCTTCGCAAATCAATGTGCAACGCTTTCATCCAGCCTCGCCCCAGGAGTGGATGCCTCTTGGTTTCCGCAACATACAGCATTAAACGGTAGGTATTCTCAGCATACTTTACGGACACAGCGCATCTTCCGAGCAATCGAATTGCATTACCACTATAGCTCACCAGCGATAGATCGGCTGGACTGAGCTGCACACTCGGAAAAAGCTTCTCTTTATCACTGACACTGATAACCGTAATAGGAGCGCCGCTGTCGATTTCAAAATTCACTGCAGCTTGATTCACGAACAGTTCAATCCAGAACTTATCCACACGGCATGACTCGACAGCGTTATCATAGAGTCCACAGATTTCATCGGTGTACAACAGATCACTTTTCTCAATGTCTTCTTCACTCGACTCGCCAGATTCTAGCTGATGAGTGTCGCTTCTCTCAGGAGCACGGTTCTTCTTTTGGCAAACCCTTTGTATATGGCCCACCAAACGACAGTAGTTACAGACTGTTTTGATATGCACACACTTATTCGCGAAATGTCCGACACTACCACATCGATAACAAGCACTTCTCTTTGCATCACCGATGGTGGAATTTGAACTTTTTCCCGCACTTTTCGCTTTGGCACTTTTGGTAGCTGGATGTTCCACGAAGTTCATTTCAGACTTGGCACGAGACTGGATTTCTTGTCCTCCTTTCGCAGATAATTCCATTGACACAGCGAGCTCACGAGCTCTATCCAAGGTTAGACCATGAACCTCCAGCAGTCTTGCTTGAATGACCCGGTCCCGGAGACCGAATACGAACTGATTTCGAATCGCCGTTGGTAGATAATTTCCGAAATTGCATGTGATCGCAAGCTTTCTGAGCGCGATCAAATAATTGTCGATGGACTCGTCCATTCTCTCGTCTCCTTGTCTGCGGCACCAGAATCGGAAATTTTCAAGGATTTCCAACGGACGTGGATTGAAATGACTCTCGAGTAACTGAACGATGTCGTCGTAAGACTTGGTTTGCGGCTTCTCCGGAGCTAGTCTGTCGGAGACTGTGTCATATGTCTCCCCTCCCATGTAGTGGAGCAGCATTGGAAGCTTTGCATGATCCGGAACGTTGAACAGCAAAAATGCACCTTCCAAACGTTCCACCCATCGCGACCATTTCATTTTATGGCGATCGAAAGGCTCAATGGTGAACGTGGAGTGCATGGCAATTGGAGCAAGCACAGCCGCAGCCGGCGGCGGAGGAGGCACCAGATTAGCAGCAGGATTTCGTCGATTTTCATCTCCAGCCGGCAAACCTTCATTGCACGACATCCTCGTCGTCAATATTTGTTGTAGCCGAGAATATTCACGGGGTAATTTCGGTTATTTCACGGTAGAAACGCGCTTTTACTCGGATTAGAAATTCACTTCTGTATTACGTCCATCTTAGGTTTTACATAACTGGTCAGTACAACAGTACCGTCAAGGTAAGAGAAGTAAAAACATCGAAGTAGTTGTGTATAGAAAATATTGTATTTTTTACGAATAATTAGACTTTGGCGACGAAATTGAACTCGCCCTAATATGGTACTAACCTAACATTTATGACACATTTTCGCCTTCTTTCCCCGATTCAGGCGAAACCAGCTGATTTTGTTATGAAAACATAAACAGCTGGTAGTCGAGAACAAAAAGGATGAACGTAAACATCGGTGAACCAGCTGGTTTTGTTGTGTAAACATGACCAGCTGGTGGACCGAGAACAAAAGACCTTAATGGTAAACATTGAGACGGCCGGCGAAAACAGTCACATTATCGGGCGAGTCGCAGAAACCCTGTGACTGAGATTGACAGCGAAATCGAAAGCGAAATATGAGTACGACGAAATTTATCGCATCAAAGTCTAAGTCGAAAAAAAAATCGCAATACATATCCATAAAAATATTCTACAATGGTTCAAACGTTTAATTACCATTGTACACAGTTGCATGTTGATCTTTAAACATATCTTGAAAGTTCACAAACTGTTATCATTCCAGTTGCGTTGCTATAAAATGTTTTGTTTTTGACAGATTTGTGAAAATTGTGCAGCACTTGTTTTACGATGAATAACGTTTTAAAAGTGATGTGCAAAATTTACAGAGAAAATGCATATTCTTCTGATGTTGTTCAGTGTACAAGATACTAAAGACTCAACTGACCACGTCTTTGCAAACGGTTGGAGGGATCCATCCCAATGGCTGTTCCTAATTTTTATATCCTTCAAAGGAAGAATATGAAAGATGTTGACAAGTCCAAAGCTTATGCAGACTCTGCTGTGTGGTCCAATGACCACACGTATTTATACTACCTTAGGTAGACATAATGAATCATACCTAGACATTTAGGTACTGTAATGAATAGTATTTAATGTAGGTAGATATCCTATGCACACAACCATTAGGTAGACACTACAGTCCTTTCCCCTTTAGAAAAATCAGAAAGTCATCATTAAAATAATAATAGCACAAATAAACTGACGAGTCCGTCACTTTCAAAGAACATAACTATTCGCTAACAAAACTACAAAAACAAAAAGACGATTTCGTCATCCCAATATCGGCAACTTTACCAAAAAGTACAAATAACACAAATCCATTCACCAAAACATAACATATGACAATTCCGCCACAAAAGAACAATTTCGTTCACCACAAAAAATAACATTTCGTTATTACCAAAACAAAAAGACAATTTCGTCAATGCAACATCGGCCAAAAAGAACATTCTGTTCACAACATAATGGCAAACCATAAAAGAACAATTCTGTTCTCCACAAAAATAACAATTTGTTATTACAACAACCTGAAAACTTAAAGGAAATAATTTCAGAATAACTCAAAAGAAATTACACGTTCCTTGATCCTCGTCGCCACTTTTATATCCTTCAAAGGAAGAATATGAAAGATGTTGACAAGTCCAAAGCTTATGCAGTCTCTGCTGTGTGGTCCAATGACCACACGTATTTATACTACCTTAGGTAGACATAATGAATCATACCTAGACATTTAGGTACTGTAATGAATAGTATTTAATGTAGGTAGATATCCTATGCACACAACCATTAGGTAGACACTACACTAATTATTCGCTTCAGAGGCTCTTCATTCATGCGGTATGAGAAGGGCTTTCATCATTATTCCAATACTATGGAATGGAATAGAAAAAAGTGAACATATAAGCAGTTTTAATGCCAACAATTCTAAATATTTTTAATGAAGAAGGGAAAAAGTATCATTGTTTTCCTTTTGGCATTCAAAAACCCAACAATGTTCTTTCTTTTTAAACAATATTCTTCTTAAAATTAAGGCAATTAGTATTTTTTAAATTATAACTGCTTACATTTTGTAACGGAAAATGCATTGGAACCTTATGAATGTACATTTTATTTTCCGTATCGTGCCCCATGTTGGGTGCCACTATAACGAATACATTGGAACCTTACAAATGCACATTTCATTTTCCGTATCGGGCCCCACGTCTGGGAACTTAGATACGCAAAATAAAATGGAACATTACAAATGCACAAAACACAAACATGCAACAAATAACATTAATTGTGCCCAGTTATCTATATGGATAACGTAGTCCGAACCCAGGATGACGAGGTTTCATTTTTGTTCTTGGTCCATCAGTCAATCCTGTAATCGTATTTCTTCTGGCGGATTGCATTTTGTTTGCAGCGTTACTTGCTTACATAGCTTGTTTTGGTCTAGGAATTTCTAATCCTAAGGGGGCATCCTGATTTGGGCAACAACACAAGACCGTCTACAATTTGATGTCCGTGTTAGGGGACGGCTTGTGCGTTTTGTACTGGATCGCTCCTGAAATTTTTGGAGCGCTACAAATGCACATTAAATTTCAGGGACAAATGTACAAACCTTAGTAAAACATACAAAATAAACAGACAAAATGTTCACAACAATTTACAAACGTAACACACTCCATGCAACAATCGAAGAATTTTCCATGAATTGGAGAATGCAATCCATGGAAAATTCTTAAAACTACTTTACAACGTATTAACTATATTACAAACGTAACACAACACCAGCAACAGCGGAAGAATTTTTCAAGAATCGAAATCGCAATTCTTGAAAAATTCTAAAACACTCCTATTTACCATCCTTTCAAGTGGTCGGTTGATGGCAGCGATGATCATTTTATTTGGTGTCACCAGACTAACTAAACTACGTAAGCCAAACGCTTACCAGATAACTCCGCGAGTTAAATTGCCACCAGGCTAACTTAAAACTGATTGCCATCAGGCTAACTTAAAAGTAATTGCCACCAGGCTAACTTAAATCTAAAACCGCCAGCGAATCCTGGCAAAGGGTATGATCTTACGCCATTAACCAACGGCCAAAGAACTGACATCAACCAAGCACTTATCCTTTATCTATCTTTACTGTTGCGGACACTCATATCTGATCTACTCTAAGTTTACGTAACATAAACCAGATGGATCAACAAAGAAACACTAAACTTTAACATGAACGTGGGTTTTTTAGTTGGGCGCCAATGTAACGAAAAGTACATTGGAACCTTATAAATGCGCAAGGCCCCACGTTGGGCGCCAATGTAACGGAAAAAAAGTTTTGCGAAACACTACAAATGCATTGTGCTCCCGATGGGTACCACAATATAGACAACTGCTAAAATAACCCTACAAATGCGCATTTTATTTTCCGCATCGAGCCCCACATTTTGAAGCTAGTGGGATACGAAAAGTAAAATATAACGAATACATTGGAACCTTACAAATGCACATTTTATTTTCCGTATCGGGCCCCACGTCTGGGAACTTAGATACGCAAAATAAAATGGAACATTACAAATGCACAAAACACAAACATGCAACACATAACATAAATTGTGCCCAGTTATCCAAATAGATAACTAAGTCCGAACCCAGGATGACGAGGTTTCATTTTTGTTCTTGGTCCATCAGTCAATCCTGTAATCGTATTTCTTCTGGCGGATTGCATTTTGTTTGCAGCGTTACTTGCTTACATAGCTTGTTTTGGTCTAGGAATTTCTAATCCTAAGGGGGCATCCTGATTTGGGCAACAACACAAGACCGTCTACAATTTGATGTCCGTGTTAGGGGACGGCTTGTGCGTTTTGTACTGGATCGCTCCTGAAATTTTTGGAGCGCTACAAATGCACATTAAATTTCAGGGACAAATGTACAAACCTTAGTAAAACATACAAAATAAACAGACAAAATGTTCACAACAATTTACAAACGTAACACACTCCATGCAACAATCGAAGAATTTTCCAAGAATTGCATTGTCCAATTCATGGAAAATTCTTAAAACTACTTTACATACGTCACAACTAATTTACAAACGTGTTACGTTTGTAATATAGTTAATACGTTGTTGTTATAACTTTAGATTTTCTCTCCGTGTCATTATTGTGATTTTTTTTTCGACTTAGACTTTGATGCGATAATTTCGTCGTACTCATATTTCGCTTTCGATTTCGCTGTCAATCTCAGTCACAGGGTTTCTGCGACTCGCCCGATAATGTGACTGTTTTCGCCGGCCGTCTCAATGTTTACCATTAAGGTCTTTTGTTCTCGGTCCACCAGCTGGTCATGTTTACACAACAAAACCAGCTGGTTCACCGATGTTTACGTTCATCCTTTTTGTTCTCGACTACCAGCTGTTTATGTTTTCATAACAAAATCAGCTGGTTTCGCCTGAATCGGGGAAAGAAGGCGAAAATGTGTCATAAATGTTAGGTTAGTACCATATTAGGGCGAGTTCAATTTCGTCGCCAAAGTCTAATTATTCGTAAAAAATACAATATGTATGTATACATTTTTACCTTAATTTGTTACATATACCGCTTGGGGCAAGACACTGTGCTGGAGAGTACATTTTTCTTCACAGAGTTGCTCAGAATTTCTCCGGATTGCTCCCGTTTATACTTAAGTGTTGCCTGATTTATCGCAAAATCAAAACAATATTGCCCGATATCTCGCTTTTCTTGCAGTTTTAGGGGTGTTTTGCAACAAATTTCGTCGATCATTGGTGAAAATGGGTGTAAAGAGTTACTCCGAATTTCTCAGAGTTACTCTCGTTTGCACAGTGTCTTGCCCTTAGATATACCGTATAAGAAATAGATATTTGCTCGTAATAACACTATAATGTTAAAATCCTTGCCTATAAATGACACACATGTGATACAAGAATCACTGTACAATTGCGCTTGAAATGAGTGCCATACTGAAAATTCTCTCAGTTCAAGTCAGTCTTGTTAGAAGTTTCTTGACACTGCGTACCGTTGTACAGGAATCATACTCGTATCACATGTCTGTCCGGGGTATAACATATCATTATGATCAACATTTTACTGTTTGTGTATCGAATTAAACTTTTTAGCAGGGTATATTAAGCTTTTCTGGGGAATGGTACATTCTGGGGAATGGATTTCTGGGGAATGGATTTGTGGGAAATGGTACATTCTGGGGAATGGTACATTCTGGGAAATGGTTTTCTGGGGAATGGAATTCTGGGGATTGGTATTCTGGGGAATGGTTTTCTGGGGAATGTTATAGAATCAATTTAAGGACAAGGTATTTGGAGTACATTGCTCAAAATTTCTAGAGCACCGTTTTTTAGAACCATTGAACGGATTTGGATTAAAATGCATCACGCTGTTGACAACCACTGAACAATTAGCGTGATGCATTTTCATCCAAATCCGTTCAACGGTTCTGAAAAACGGTGCTCTAGAAATTTTGAGCTATGTACTCCAAATACCTTGTCCTTAAATGCATTTTAAAAATAGTTCCCGGACTCCAAAAATATGAAATTTTGGATTTAGACTAATTTTGGGGCGGAGAATCCGATTATGGAATAATTCGGATACCCCTAAAGAACCCAATTCTCCATTTCTACAATGAAATGGTGCAAACAGCGTGGGTTATATGATTTATTGGCTAATTTGATGCTGTTTGAGCAAAAGTTTGGATAACTGTTTTTTTTTGTCTGTATTAACGAGATTTTTAACCCTAGGCTAGTTCATCTCGGGACCCACGTTTTACTTCCCTTCCGAAAGAAGAACCCACATTTTGTGAGTATGTCGGGAGTGGGATTCGATCCCAGGTCCTCGGCGTGATAGTCAAGTGTTCTAACCGTCACACCAGGTCCGCTCCACTATTGGATCTAGGGGCAAGACACTGTGCAAACGAGAGTAACTCTGAGAAATTCTGAGTAACTCTTTTCACCAATGATCGACGAAATTTGTTGAAAAACACCCCTAAAACTGCAAGAAAAGCGAGATATCGGGCAATATTGTTTTGTTTTTGCGATAGTATCAGGCAATACTTAAGCAAAAGGGGAGCAATCCGGAGAAATCCTGAGCAACTCTGTGAAGGAAAATGTACTCTCCAGCACAGTGTCTTACCCCAAGTATTGGATAACTGTGCTGTTGTATTATTTTTTCTTGCAACTTCAACAACACATTTATCCAAACTTTTGCTCAAACAGCATCAAATTTGTAAAGAAATCATAATAACCCACTCTGTTTACACCATTTCATTGTAGAAATGGAGAATTGATCATCTCACTTGCTTTCGTATTATTTACATGCCCCATTGACCTTCTCACCATACAAAAATTCAGCTCATTACTACAAATCTAGTACTTCACCGATGTGTCCTATTGATCATCTCTCCATACAAAAATCCAGCTTATTACTTTCAATCTTGTACTTCACTGATTGCGTCCTACAGTCGACTCTCCAGGTCTCGATATTGAAGGGACCATCGAGATAGGGAGAGATCGAACTGAAGAACCAATTTGTAATGCACACTAGATTGAAAAAACCTCCGTAACTAGGAAAAACCGACAACAAACAGATGTCACTTCGCCTTCCCAGAATGTTCGCACCTAGGAAACCAGGTCTAGTAACCTTTGAAAATGGGCATATCGGCATATGGAGAGAAAATCTAGAACGAAAATGAATAAGATCGCATCGAGATAGGGAGATATCGAGATAAGGAGATATCGACATGTAGAGAAGAAAAATGTATGGAGATTGAAGGGACCGATCAAACCATCGCGATAGGGAGATATATCGAGATGTAGAACATCGAGATATGGAGAGTCGACTGTATTCAAAATGTTGCCGCAATATTGATTTATATACATGGCATTCTTCGAGTTTTAAGCGTGGGCCACCCTGTTGATGGATTTCTCTTTCAGTCACAGGGTCACACTGTTTCTTTTCCTCATGCACACTAAGGTCAGTTTATCCAAAAATAGGTAATTAGTTACTACATCGTCTTCGGCCTTTTTGACACCCCTAATCAGTCGGCTCAGCATCAGAAACCACGCGACGCGAGAAAAGTATCGTCCGTTTGTGGATTTCGCTGCTAAAATTTCATAATCCTGAGATTTTTTGTTGTTGGTGGAAGTGTCTTGATTATTCCAAAAGCAGGAATAATAGCTTTTCCAAAGGTATGTGCTATTTTGTGTGAAATAAAGTGCAAAACAAAAATCCTGATTTCCTTTGTTCTCAACCAACTGCAGATGGGTAAAGCAAATTCACCACCGCCGGCCAACGCCAACGAAATAAGGTGCACTGACGATGATGGACACGTATCGACCGGAGCACAGGATCCCAGTCATCCGGTTCCGACGAAAGGCGCCGCTTTGCCAATTGAGGAAGCTCTGAAGGTCGCGTTGATCGGTAAGAGCAACACGACGAAAATGCCGGTTTCGCTTCTGTATGAGCTGCTCGGCAGACAGGGAGTTATACCGCACTACGAATTGCTTCCGATCCAGGGAGGAGGTTCCCACTCGCCTACCTTCCGGTACCGTGTATCCTGCCCGGATGGCGATGCCATCGGATGGGGCCAATCTAAGAAGGAAGCGAAGCATGCTGCCGCCAGGATTCTGATGGACAAGCTGGGACTCAATTGTACTGCAAGCAGAAAAGTACTCGGCAGAAAAACGCCGATCTCGGTTCTGCAGGAGGTGTTGTGTCGCAGAGAACTCCGCCCCCAGTACGATTTCATACAATGCGAAAAAAATGGTTACAAGAAAACGTTTCACTATCGGGTATGGTACGAGGACAAGGAAGGTAAGGCGGAAGTGTTTGAAGGTAATTGAAAATGTAGGTGGTTAGACTCAGTTACCCATTTTGTTTTCTTTTTAACTTAAGCCGTGGGAATAGGTAAATCCAAAAAAGACGCGAAGCAAGCTGCTGCCAAGGCACTGATCGACAAGCTGGCAGGTTATGCCTTCTGGGACACCCACGCATATGACTCCAACTCACGGAATGGGTAGGGCATTTGCATTGTGGCCACAAAACGGTCGAATAATGTATCAATCAATTATTTTTTCCTGTAGCACAACGGATGAGAATGTCGGATCGCCCAGAGACGATACCAACACAGACGACGATGGAACGTGCTTGGACGAAAATACGGAACCAGAGAGGGGAGCTAAACGGCAGAGCGAACAGACCCTGGCCGATATTTTCGAGCCGCAATGGAAGCGGAGATCCACAGAAAAGGGATTGGCGATGTCAAAAAATGCCACCATATGAATCGTAAGTCGTTCTATGATCGGGAATCTGTGATTCCCACTGACATTCTTCGATACTGAACTTTGTAACTTCTAGTTTTTCTTCGAAATGTGGCTTCGATTCATGTTCTGTTACATAGAAAGACATTTATGTTGCTTTCTGCTAAAAGGGATGAAGTGAATTGTTTTTCCCGATTAAGAATTTCGCGTTTGAAATTAAACATTATGTAAATCTATTTTTTTTTGTTTCTTTATTCAAGTGGCTAGATTTGAAGGGACTCGAGAGTGTACCTGATACTCGAACTACGCACATTACTCGATCCATCGTCACCTTGATCAATCGTATCAGTTTATCCCGTTTATCTGGGAATCCGTATTCGTGCATAATCTGCCATAGCTGTTCTCGATTGTATTGTTCGCCAATTTGAAATCTCTTGCAATCGGTAATAGACGGCGGCATAAAATTTGAGAGAGTACCTTGTAGCCAGCGCTCAGTAGTGTGATCGCGCGATAGTTCCCGCAATCCAACTTGTCGCCCTTTTTGTAGATGGGACACACGATATCTTCCATCCATTCCTCCAGTAATACTTCTTCCACCCAAATCTTGGTAATGACCCAGTGTAGTGCTCTCACCAGTGCTTCTCCACCGTATTTTAGAAGCTCGCTTGGTAGTTGATCTGCTCCAGCGACTTTGTAATTGTAATTGTAATTGTAATTGTATCTTTGTTATTTTTCAACCGGCCTCTTCAGGTTCCTCTTCAATCTCTTGGAGGTTAGGGGCTGGAAATGTTTCGTCCTGCGCACGTACTCCTAGATCTGTTACCGCGCCACCTTCGGTGTTTGCAACGTCGCCATTGAGGTGCTCATCGTAATGCTGCCACCTCCTCTCGACCACCTCACGCTCGCTCGTGAGAATATTCCCGTGATTATCTCGGCACATGTCGACTTGCGGCACAAAGCCTCTGGGCGAGCGGTTCAGCATCTCGTAGAACTTTCGTGTGTCCTTGGCGCGGTACAGCTCTTCCATCGCTTCGCGATGTCGTTCTTCCTGTCCGATCACGGACACTGGACGGAGGATAGCCGGCTCTTCCCACTGAAGAGGGCCGCAGGAACAAATACTGCAGGCGATAGCTCGACGACTTCGAATAACTCAAGTGGTTAGTCTTGTAAAAGGCTGGTTTGTTTCGGCTGTCCAAGGAAAAGTCTTAAGGGTTTCACTTTAACGATGTTTATTCCTTCATTGCTGGTTCAGCTTTTTCAGCCTCTTGGTTGAATCAACTTATTGATAAGTGCAAATGGCACTGGTAGTGCGCGTTCAAACATTATAGACACATACACAGGTGTTAGTAAGGGGGGGACCGAATTAACCCGCGGTCGACTCGGGATTAGTTGGTTGGGATTTTGGAGGTGTTAATGTTACGGGTGAGGATTATTTAGGATGACATGAAACACAAACACATATTTACATTATGTACGCTCCGTGCGCGGACATTCTCCCCGGGCGAAAAGACATGACCAGCAAAGTTAACATCGGACTTGGAAAACGGTGGTGCAGGAACAACACGCGCCTCTGGCAAATCGCCCATCGACGGTTGCAACAACTGCGGATTACAACGGAAACAGGTAACACAGCTACGAATGATCTTTCGAGCCACAGATCTAGCATTCAATAACCAAAACTTCTGACGTACCTAAGCGATTTGACCGGACGGACCAATGTGCAACAGCTCTCTATGCAGCGTCCTCAACAGTGATTCGACGATTGGATTCTTGTCCGGGAGCAACATCTGGTGTTTCGCACCGAAAGGCAGACTGGCATTCCTCAACCTACCACCAACTCTCAAGATATCGTTTCTCATCATTACACCCAAGTTACCCAGACGACGCAACGGTTCTTTCGATTCAAGACGACCGATCTCATCTGCAAACTCGCTTTTCTGGACGTACTTCACAATCACATTCATCGACTCACGCATTTCCTGTACGGTTAGATATCGCGACGTGATTCGCTGCGACTTAGCGGATCTCGCATTCGTTACAAACCTTCGCACATACGCTATCACACGTAGTAGTTTTCGAAAAGAACCGAAGGCCGTCATCACTGGGAGAGGCTCCGGCACGGACACCGCAGAGGTATTGATAACTGGACTCCATTCCGGAAGTACATCATCGGAAATAAGCACGGGTTCATCAACTCGATAGGTACGACTACGCAAAAATTGTGGCCCATCCCACCAGAGTTCATTCGTCACAAGCAACTGAGGAGGTTGACCACGACTAACGACGTCAGCCGGGTTTTCGACAGATTCGACGTAATTCCAATCGGCACCAGACGAACCTTCGACGATCTCTGATACTCGATTGCGAACGAACAGATTCAGTTGCGGTAGAGGTTTCCGCAACCACGCCAAGACAATTTGACTGTCCGACCAGAAATGCACGGATTCAAACTCCATTTTCACAGCCGGATACACCTTCAAGAACAATCGAACAAGCAACAAGGCAACGCAAAGCTCAGACCGAGGGATTGTCAATCCTTTGATTGGAACAACCTTCGACTTACTACACACAAGCGACACTTTCACTCCATCTTGAGTGACTACGCGAATGTACAGACACGCTCCATACGCAACACTGGACGCATCTGCAAACCCATGAATTTCATAACGAACGGGATTAACTGCACCGAAAAACCGTGGGATCTTGATCTCGTGTATGTGATTCAAAGTGTCCCGAAACATAATCCATGCTTGCAGCAACTTACCATCCAAAACATCATCCCACTTCAGTTTACTCATCCAAATTTGCTGCATGATGATCTTCGCGAAAACAACAACAGGCGAAATTAGACCCAGAGGGTCAAAGATTTTCGCAATTTGCGACAGGACGTTTCGTTTAGTGGGTGAACAGCTACCAAGACTAGGGAGATCTAAACGAAAGCTATAAACATCCTCTGCTGGATCCCAAAGCAGGCCTAGCGTCTTGATAGCCTGATTCAGGGATGGGAACACTCACTTTCAAAAAGTTACACTCACTTGCGATTTTCTCAGCTCAGAAGCGTACAATCAAGAAACAATGTATGGACGACTTTTGCATTGTGGTTTTGTGTAAAACTTTGCCGAATAGAGTAGGGTTCGCACACGCATACCAAAGTCGTGACAGAGTTATAAAAGCGACTCTCCACGAGGTGAGTGTAATTTACATTCACTTCGTGGAGAGTTGTCTTCGCAGCTCCCTCACGACTTCGGTATGCTTGTGCGACCTCTACTCTATTCGGGAAAGTTTTAGACAAAACCACAATGCAAAAGTCGTCCATACGTCGTTTTTTGATTGCACGCTTCTGAGCTGAGAAAATTTCAAATGAGTGTAACTCTTTGAAAGTGAGTGTTCCCATCCCTGGCCTGATTGATGTCTGAATCTTCAAACGACAGAAACTGTTCCCTATCCTTCTCTGGAACGGTCTCCAAAATGGCTGGTTCATTAGAACACCATTTGTGGATCGGAAATCCTCCACAGCTAAGGATTTCTGTAAGCTCTACACGACATTGAATAGCCTCTTCAACCGTTTCAGCACCACTCACGGTATCATCAACATAAAAATCCTCAAGAACAATCTGAGCGGCAAACGGATAGCGAGTGCTTTCATCGAAAGCAAGATCGGTAGGATTTTCTCTCCAGAAAATTCGAAGCAATGGTGTGTGTGTATACGGTCTACCTGAATTTGGCGGTACTGTCGGCGGAGAATACATAGCGATGTTTGCAAAAACGAAGGATTATGGAAAACAGATCGTTTTGAACCACTGGACCAATCATCAAACAGTCATTCAACGAAGGACCTTTTGCCTTCGACGAAGCATCAAACACAACTCTCAACTTCGTTGACGAGCTGCTCGGCTTCAACACCGCATGGTGAGGAAGCTAATATTTCACAAGGTTAGAAGGATCCTGTGTGTAGTGTCAGTACAACTGCACTCGGTAAAATACATAAACCCACTACATGGGTTCTGAGAAAATAGAGATAATGCGTGAGAGTAAATGTTATATTAGGTCTAAGAGATCGCAATGAAATGTAATAAAGTGAGTTGATATGTAACCACCAACGGGCTCGGTCGTCTTGTGTTGTTGTCTTTTGAACACCGAATTTAGTTTATAACATATTTATAACAGTGTCGATTCATCGATTGGTTCGCAATGGTTGAGGCTCTTGTATTCGTTAATGTACTCAACATAAAGCTTTTTCAACTCAGGGTCTTTCTGAAACCGCTGTTCCAGTATAAAGAAACGACGTAGGGCGATAGATCGGTTACTTTCCATTTGGGAAACCGACTCTTTCAAGGGCAACTGAACGATATAGCGACCACTCTGATGGCGGCGAGTTGTGGAACAGAAAATCTCTTCGCACAACTGCTCTTCCCCGGTGAGAAGTTCACATGAATCCACTGATTCAACTGACCAAAACTTTTCCATCGTTTCAGAAAGATTTTGAAGACTAGCCGTGTAACAATGCTGTTCAACGCGTGGAGAACCAACATCTTCAATGGAACCGGCAACGACCCATCCTAAACGAGTCTCTTGAAGGACAGGAAGATTCTCAGCTATCTTAAACTGTCCCGGCATCAGAAGCGCAAAGAACAATTTAACTCCAATAAGCAACATCACCTGGCTTGTAGAACTCTGGATCTGCGAGAGACAGACCACGAGGGAGATTCCATCGTTTGATATCGATCGGTACTGACGGCATCGAACCGGCAACCTTACCCGCAACCAGGCACTGCAACTGACCGCGGAAGTCAGAATAACACGAACGCAATTCAAGATTAACCATTTCTGAGATGGAGGACTGCTGACCATTGGCACCTATGACATCAACTTTGGTGGAAAAACACGGCAGATTCAACGATTCAACCAAACGTTTCGACACAAGATGTGCCTGAGAACCACAATCCAAAAGGGCACGACAAGACTTTAGATTCCCATTCACATCCTCCACTTGAACTCTCGCTGTCATGAGCAAACTGTTACATACACGAGGCATCTGCTGCATCGAACACGAAACCGTTGGAGCGGACTGAGATTCACCAGAAACAGACTTGGATTTTACATTTGGCACAACAGATTTCGAGGTGGACGGATCTGTCTGTGGGGCGGACTGCATAACCGATTTCGAAGTGGACTGAACATCATTCTTATCGAGATGGAGAAGAGTATGGTGTTTTGCCTTACACTTAGAACACGAATACGGGGAAGAACACGCACTACTCAAATGGTGGGTCATTTTAGTAGTGCAATTATAACAAGCTCTGATGCTTCTTACCTTGGCCTGGCGGTGAGCGACGGTCATCTCCCTGAAGGCACTTGTAGACCGGATAGCTTCCGGTTCCACACAGCTCACACGTCCGGTCCTTGGTGGTAACAGCATACGACTTCGATGTTGCGTTCTTCGGTTGGTGTCCAGGATTCTTCACAGGAACCGATGCCTTCGATGTAGAAGCTTGCTTGACCAACGATGCTTCCACACGTTCCAGCACAGCGCATCGTTTCTTCAGAAACTCGATGGTGTGTTCATACTCCGACAGCTCCTTGTGGGAAATAGTAGCCTCCCACTGAAGCCTCGTCTCCTTGTCCAGCGCCGCGGCCAGAAGGTTGACCACAAAGTGCTCCGAAAATCCGGTCATCTCTTCATTCATCAGAGCCAGCCCATCGACGTGTTGAGTGACCTCGTCAATAAGCGCTCGGGGTTCCTTGGCGTTCTCTCGATGTACCTTCGGAAGTGCCAGCAGGCCGTTGATGTGGACGTCCACTATGACCCGCTTGTCCTCGTATCTGTCCTCCAGTATCTTCCACGCGTGCTCGTAATCGTTCTGGCTCAACGTGCGAGAATCGATTATCCCAGCAGCTGTGCCGACCAGAGCTCTGTCCAAATGATAGAGCTTGATTGCGTCTGAGTCGGCTGATGTGCGCATGACATCCAAAAACATGGCCTTGAAGCGCGGCCAGTTTTCCGGCTTCCCGTCGAAGGAGGGAATCGGTGCCTTTAACGGCTGTTGCTGTACGATGATACAAGGAGCATCTGGCTGCTGCTGCGTATTCGCTTGTGCTCTAGGTTGTGCGTATTCGTTGAGGGATTGCACAATCGTCTCCAACAGTACACACGTTTCAGGTTTCAGTGTGCTGCGTTTCGAACAAATAATACGCTTCGATTTGCTCGTCCAGGTGGTCATCGGGAATGACCGCAACAATTTGGTTGTGATGCTCACGGTACTCACTGTAGAAGCGGTCCAGCTTCTTCGAATACACAGCCAGCATCGCCGTACTCGGAGCAGTGGACCCAGCTCCTGCCATACTTTCCAACGCCTTCCGGATCTTCGTGACCTGCGCCTTGGCCTGTCCACGTTGATGCACTAGCGTCGTGATGTCCGTCATTGTGACTTTTCACTTTTCGTTGGTGTTCGATCCAACGTCATCACCACACTCGCGCGCGACTAACACGAGTTGAAAATATCGGACTGCTCACTGTGGCACTCGCGCGCGGTTTTCGATGTTGAAAGTTCGGTTACACTCACTATTGGTTCACTTGAACCGGAACGGTGGTGCGCCTCTCGCACCACGCAGGAATTGAACGTGTTCGAACACGTCAGCGAAACACAGCCTAAACTTCGTTCACTTGCGCGCGACTTACTTTCGACTTCGAAAAATCGGACTTACAAACTTTCACTCGCGCGCGATTTACTTCGATTCAATAGTATGTACACGGTGTACTCACTTACAAAACTCTTGGACAGCCACAGGAAAATAATTTCCGAATAACTGCGCCGGCTATCGTCTCAGCCGAACGGGTTTCGTCGCAATCGTCAGATTGGCGACTGGGTAGCGGACTGTATGCTGGGTGGTGTCGAGCCGCACCTCCTTGGTGAACAGACGCTCGGGTCGTACCTCCTCAATCTAGCTGAAGTCAGAAGGATAACAGTGCCCAGGCTGCACTACCAGCTAAGCACACAACTCTTAGCTGGCGGTCTTTGTCAGCGTTTGACCCGTGGAAGCATGAGGTAGGAACTTATGAGGGAGGACCAGAGCTATGTTGGACGCTCTCCTTATTGACTCACCGTTTTGCAGCCCACGTTCGGCAAGGATGGTGCACGAATCACACGTGGCTCTGAAGTGGTCTGCACTGCTAGTTGGAAGGGCCGGCTGTACGAATTGAATGTGGATGTACCGAAGATCGAAATGGCAGCTGATCAAGGAAGCAAGCTGACGTTGTGGCACCGCAGGTACGGCCACATTGGAAATGCTGGATTGGTGAAGTTCATCCGAAGTGGCATGGTCGAAGGCATCGATGTTGGCAGTGGAAGTTTGAAACCGGATGGAGGGGTATGTGAGGCATGCATGATGGGGAAGCAAACGAGGCAACCGTTCGACGAAGCAGTTTAGCCCCGTACACACCAAAATTCGATTGAGGGTTTCAGCAAAATTTTGCTGAATTTTGCCGAGCTGAAGGCTTCAGCAAAAATTTTGCTGAAATTCAGCAAAATTTTGCTGATTTGTTCAGTAAACTCTGCTGATCATCAGTAACGTTTTGCTGAAATTCAGCAAACTTTGCTGAAAGTTCAGCAAAAAATTTTGCTGGACCCTTCAGCTCGGCAAAATTCAGCAAAATATTGCTGAAAGCGTTTAGTGTGTACAACGCGCCCGCTGGAATTGATCCACACGGATGTCTGCGGTCCGTTCACACCGCTCACACCAGCCTCTTGGGACGGTCAGAAGGTGCTCGTCAGTTTCATCGACGACTTCACGCACTTCACGGCGGTGTATGTGCTGAAATCCAAGGGGGATGTGCTCGACGCTTTCCGAAAATATGCAGCGATGGCCGCGGTACATTTTGGAACTCGAATCGCTAGGTTGAGGAGCGACAAAGGCGGTGAGTACATTAATGCCAATTTTGTACAATTTTGTGAGGAAGCAGGAATCGACATGGAGCCAACTGTGCCATAAACGCCGCAAAAGAACGGCGTCGCAGAACGGATGAAGAGGACCATCATGGAACGAGCGCGGTCGATGCTAGACGATGCGGGCTTCAAGCGGTCGATGTGGAACGAAGCGGTTCTGACCGCAGTACATTTGATCAAGCGGAGCCCTGCTACTGCCTTGGTCGAAAATAGAACCCCGTACGAGATGTGGTTTGGGCACAAGCCAAATGTGTCTAGACTGCGAGTCTTCAGAAGCACGGCATTCTGTCACGTTCCCAAGGAGAAGCGGACAAAGCTCGATGCGAAGAGTCAAGTTTGCTGCCTAGTCGGATACGGTGTCAACGGATATTGGCCCATATAGGGCCCATATAGCCGAGGCGGTAAACGCACGGGTATTCAGCATGACCATGCTGAGGGTGACGGGTTCGATTCCCGGTCGGTCCAGGATCTCTTCGTAAAGTAAATTTCCTTGACTTCCTTGGGCATAGAGTATCTTCGTGCCTGCCACACGATATACACATGCAAAATGGTCATTGGCAGAGGAAGCTCTCAGTTAATAACTGTGGAAGTGCTCATAGAACACTAAGCTGAGAAGCAGGCTTTGTCCCAGTGAGGACGTTACGCCAAGAAGAGAGAGAGAGAGGATGTGTATGGGATCCTGTACGACGGAAGATCACCATCGCTCGGGACGTTAGTCGTTGAAGAGTCGGAATCGAAGCGTCGCGTGGAAGTGCACACTAATGACCACCTGGTGTCCGACCGTCTAGAACCGTTGGAAGAACGGCCAAATCTGCAACGTGAAGCGAATGCTGAACCAAATTCCGAACCGGCGATCGAAGAAACGGAAGATGGAGCTGCTGGTGGTTGCGATTCATCAGCTGACGAGTTCGGAAGCGCCGAGGATGACGAAGTTCCAGTTCGACGAAGCGATCGGCTTCGCAGGCCACCTGCTCATTTCAAGGTTGCGACCATTCATTTGTAAAGATTTACATTCATTTGCTATTATCTCAGTTCAGAAGCATGCTATCGAAAAACAATGTATGAATGAATTCAACCTTGTAGTTTTATCTGAAAGTTTGCCGAATAACATTGGGGTCGCACACGCATACCAAAGTCGTGAGCAAGCTGTGAAGGCAACTTTCCACAGCGTGAATGTAATTTACATTCAGCGCGTGGATAGTTGCCTTCACAGATCGCTCGCGACTTTGGTATACGTTTGCGACCCCAATGTTATTCGGCAAACTTTCAGATAAAACTACAAGGTTAAATTCATTCATACATTGTTTTTCGATAGCATGCTTCTGAACTGAGATAATAGCAAATGAATGTAAATCTTTGAAAATGAATGGTCGCAACCTTGGCTCATTTTTCCGACTTCGACGTGTGCATGGCATTTGCGTTGAATGCGGAGAACTGCGTCGAAGCATTGCCGGACAACATCAATGAACTTCGGAAGCATGACGATTGGCCAGAATGGAAGCGTGTCATCGACGACGAGATGCATGCGCTCGAGAAGAATGGTACCTGGGATCTGGTGGACCTACCAACTGGTGTTCGACCGGTTCCCTGCAAGTGTGTATTCAAAATTAAATACGGTGATGACGGTTCAATCGACAGGTACAAAGCTCGGCTCGTGGCCAAAGGGTGTTCCCAACGACAAGGCTACGACTATCAGGAAACATATGCTCCCGTGGCTTATGACAACCGTCAGAACTCTGCTGGCGGTGGCGGTGCAGAAGAACCTCCATTTGCACCAGATGGATGTGCGGACGGCGTTCCTCAACGGAAACTTGACGGAAACCGTCTACATGCAGCTGCCACCAGGATTTGAGAGGGGGAACAAGGTGTGCAGGCTGAACAAATCCTTGTACGACCTGAAGCAGGCACCTCGTAGTTGGAATGAGCGTTTCAACAGTTTCATCCTGAAGCTCGGGTTCCAACGCTCACAGTACGACAGCTGCCTGTACACGAGGAAAGCGAACGGCGTGTGGACGTACCTGGTCCTATACGTCGATGATATCGTTTTGGCATCAAGTTCCTTGGAAGAGATTGAACGGATTAAACGAAAGATGAAGAACGAGTTTGAGATGGATGACATGCAGGAGCTGAAAAACTTCCTGGGCATGCGGATTCAGTACAACATGAAGGAAGGTACGTTGCGATTGAATCAAACTAAATACATTTCTGCTTTGTTAAAGCGAGAGCTAATAGGTTGTCTGACCTATTTGATGTTGTCGATTCGTCCGGATATTAGCATCGCGGTAAACTTCCTGAGCCACTTCCTGAGCCGCTTCCAGAATGGGGCGACCGATGAGCACTGGAGCCACCTCAAACGCGTGTTGCGATACCTTCAAGGGACCAAGCATCTGTGCCTGGAATATCAACGCAACACTAATGCCGATTCACTCGTTGGATTTGCGGATGCGGACTGGGGCAGTGACATGGACGACCGTCACTCCACCAGTGGTTATATGTTCCAAGTCTATGGTAGCACAGTATCGTGGACTACACGGAAGCAAGCGACGATCTCGTTGTCGTCTACAGAAGCGGAGTACGTTTCCCTCAGTCAAGCATCGTGCGAAGCAATCTGGTTGCGGAATCTCCTCACCGAGTTTGGAGTGAATCTGGACGTTCCTTTGGTGATTCACGAGGACAACCAGTCCTGTATACACATTGCCGAAGAACCCCGGGACCAGAAGCGGATGAAGCATTTGGACATACGCTACAACTACATCAGAGAGTGTATCCAGAATGCCGTCATAAAGCTTCAGTACATCCCGACTGGAGATCAATTGGCGGATGTCTTCACGAAGGGCCTACCTGGTCCAGCTTTTCTGAAGCATCGATCCACACTGGGTCTAAGAGGGGGTGTTAGAAATAAGAATTAGTAATAGACCCATAAGTAATAGTAGGCTATGATAATTTGAACTCTTTCTCTTTCTGAATAAACCGTGTACTAGTTAACATCATCGTGTTTCTTATCACCAGCCAGGCGTGGCGTTGTAACAGATCTAGGAGTATGTGCACAGGGCGAAAGACTTCCGGCCACAGACCTCCAAGTGATTGAGGAGGAGGTTGGCCGGTTGAAAAACAACAAAGTCGCTGGAGCAGATCAACTACCAAGCGAGCTTCTAAAATACGGTGAAGAAGCACTGGTGAGAGCACTACAGTGGGTCATTACCAAGATTTGGGAGGAGGAAGCATTACCGGAGGAATGGATGGAAGGTATCGTGTATCCCATCTACAAAAAGGGCGACAAGTTGGATTGCGGGTACTATCGCGCGATCACACTACTGAGCGCTGCCTACAAGGTACTCTCTCAAATTTTATGCCGCCGTCTATCACCGATTGCAAGAGAGTTCGTGGGGCAATATCAGGCTGGATTCATGGGTGAACGTGCTGCAATGGACCAGATGTTCGCCATCCGCCAGGTGTTGCAGAAATGTCGCGAATACAACGTGCCCACACATCACTTGTTCATCGATTTCAAATCGGCGTATGATACAATCGATCGAGAACAGCTATGGCAGATTATGCACGAATACGGATTCCCGGATAAACTGATACGATTGATCAAGGCGACGATGGATCGAGTGATGTGCGTATAGAGTTCGAGTATCAGGGACACTCTCGAGTCGCTTCGAATCTCGCAGAGGGTTACGGCAAGGTGCTGGTCTTTTGTGCTTGCTGTTCAACATTGTGTTAGAGGGTGTAATAAGGAGAGCGGGGATTAACACGAGTGGTACGATGTTCACGAAGTCCGTTAGCTGCTCGTAAATTTGAAGCCAGGTAAAGTGAAGTGAAGCCAGGCGAATCGGATTAGTCATTAATGTGTCGAAGACAAAGTACATGATGGCAAAGGGCTCCAGGGAGGAATCACCGTGCCCGCCACCCCGAATTCATATCGACGGTGATGAAATCGAGGCGGTTGAAGAATTCGTGTACTTGGGCTCACTGGTGACCGACGACAACGACACCAGCAGATAAATTCAGAGGCGCATTGGGCACGAAACATGGACCCTACGTGCAGAGGACCAACGCGCCCTTGGAGTTTTCGAACGGAAGGTGTTGCGTACCATCTACGGCGGAGTGCAGATGGAAGACGGGACTTGGAGAAGGCGAATCAACCACGAGCTGCATCAGCTGCTGAGAGAACTAATCATCGTCCACACCGCGAAAATCGGGAGGCTAGAAGAAGACGTGGAGCGCAGCGAGCTTGGTGGGTCGACCAAGTGGAGGACGATCTGCGGACCCTACGCAGAGTGCGGAACTGGAGACAAACAGCCATGGACCGAGTGGAATGGAGACGGCTACTCCTCCTCTCTCTCCTTTCCTCTTCTTGGCGTAACGTCCTCACTGGGACAAAGCCTGCTTCTCAGCTTAGTGTTCAATGAGCACTTCCACAGTTTTTAACTGAGAGCTTCCTCTGCCAATGACCATTTTGCATGTGTATATCGTGTGGCAGGCACGAAGATACTCTATGCCCAAGGAAGTCAAGGAAATTTCCTTTACGAAAAGATCCTGGACCGACCGGGAATCGAACCCGTCACCCTCAGCATGGTCATGCTGAATACCCGTGCGTTTACCGCCTCGGCTATATGGGCCCTACTGGAGACGGCTACTATGAACAGCAGAGGCCACCCCGGCTTTTTTTTTTATAGAATGAGGAAACCTGTTGGTTAGCAACACCGTAGGAAAACCACATTCTGCACTACCTGACCTTGCTCCGCGGCACGCCCGTTAGGGATTACTTCGTAGAGGAGGGGGGGACTTTGCTTTCGCACTCTCGCTCATCTGTCAGCCATCACATTCGGCATATCTCTAGGGGGCCAACTCGACTAACTGTTGGTCGGCCCGCTATTTCCTCTGGAGGTGGAGCACGATTGTGGATACCGTGGTCGACACGGCATTCCACTCGTCCACCCCCGTACACATCCTCTCTATAATGTTATCGGGAGTAGTATCCCTGCCGCATACCTCTAACATGCTCGACCTCTGCTCCGCAAAACGCGGGCACTCGAAGAGCACATGTTCCGCCGTTTCCGCCCTGTTTGCACACTCCGGGCATGAGGGTGAGTTTGCATGCCCGAACCTGTGCAAGTAGCACCCATGGCCCGACAGGAATTGTGTCAGGTGAAAGTTCACTTCGCCATGGGGCCTACACGTCCACCGGGACACGCTCGGTATGAGCCTGTGTGTCCACCTACCCTTTGTTGAAGAGTCCCAGACTCTTTGCCATTTCACCATAGACGAAGTTCTAGCGTTTCGTCGCGCACCTCTCGTACCTCTTTCCTCGTAGCACTCAACATCCTCGGCCAACACCAATGCTATCGGTATCATGCCCGCTAGCACGCATACCGCGTCTTTCGAGACAGTCCGGTATGCACTGGCCACCCTGAGGCACATCAGCCTATGTACACTCTCTAGTCGGTCAACATTCCTCTGCAGCTTGAGCGCGTTCGACCATGCGGCGGCGCCATACCGTAGTATGGACACCGCTACTGACGCGAGCAGCTTCCGCTTACTCGAGACTAGGGTTACCAGACGTACTCTTTTTAGAGTACATGTACTCTTTTTCAGCTATAAATTGAGCGTACTATTCTTTTTGGTAAAATGGGCCCAATTGTACTCTTTTTTTGCAAAATTACATTTTTCTGATGAAATATACATATCAATCAAAATAACCTTACAAGTAGTAAAAAACAGTATGCTACAAATTAGAATCACTCAACGATAGGTCTTATCTGCAGAAGAAAGGCCATCTTTATTTTCCTTTTCTTCCATCGAAATCACATTAATTCATTCAGATTATGATTAAAACTGTCGTTAATTAATTTGTTTTGCAAAAATGGCTTCACTTTGACGTGCAATAATCGGAAGGGTAAATAATAACGAAAGTATTTCGTTTCTGTAATATGTTTTGAAAGCAGTATCAGTTTTTTAAACTGTCTTGAACGAAGCAGTCAGTTACATTTTCCATTGAGCTCTTAAAAGAAATTTATAATCAGTATTAACGAGATTTTAACCCTTCCGAAGAAAGAACTCACATTTTGCGAGTTTGTCGGGATTGGGATTCGATCCTAGGTCCTCGGCGTAAGCGTCACGTGTTTTAGCCATCACACTAGGTCCGTTTCACAAAAAAAAAAAATAAAAAAGTCTCGCGAAACCCATCTACGGAAGAACGAAATAATTGACAGTTCTCTCTAATTCTTAACGAAAGGAATTTGAAAACAAATTACTAACACACACGTATTTGTATTGGTCAATAGTTGGCATGAATACTGAAAAAATGTGAGACTAGAAACTGCTGTGATAACTATCCAGTGATGTATTAAGTAGACGACACAACTTAATACAACAAGATTTTCACTTCGTTAGAAAATTTACCTATCTTTATGTGTCAAGTATGGTTTACAGCAGGGCTGCCCAACGTACGGCCCGCGGGCCGGATCCGGCCCGCGAGAACATTTTGTGCGGCCAGCGGCACGATTGGACAAAACTGATAGAATTTAGCCCGAGATTATTCTGAATATTTTCCTTTTTCAATCGAAATGTATATTAATAATCTTAAAAAATAAAATGACTTTTTAGAGTATATTTTGTAAAATTTTTAAAAGATTTAAAAATATGCAAGCATTTGGTTTGAGTGTCCTACAGAATTGAAGTAAAAGATTCTTAACAATAAAATAATGTGTAATGTGAAAATTCGCTTGATAAGATTGTAAAACAAAATAGAAAGATTACATCATAAACCTAATTTAGGAAAAACATGAAAAATTTAATCACAATTTTTAAAGATTTCAGAGATTTTTTTGTGCCATTCAATAGTTCTGTCTAGTACTACATTGAAACATGTTATTGAAACTTCCTAAATACTTTGTCAAGCTCCAATATTTTGCAAGAAATCAAAAAACCTTTCAAATTTCATTAGAAACATTAAACTGCAAAAAAGTTCTTTTCTATTATCTAGCCATGCTCAGAAAAGATAAAAAAAATAATGTATTATTAACGAATTTTTATTTGTGGCCCGTCGACTGGTATGCAGTTTCACCAGTGGCCCGCGGCCGAAAAAGGTTGGGCAGGCCTGGTTTACAGAATTTAAATATTGAAAACTTCAAGAGTGTCAAACAGTATTTAATCGAAAAAAAAATAGAAAGAAATCAATATTTACTCGATTGCTGTACTCTTTTGTACTCTTTTATCAGAATTCTTAAATGTACTCTTTTCATGTGTGAACAATATGGTAACCCTACTCGAGACAACTGCCGAACTGTTTGACATCATCCTAGACAATGCCATAACCGCTACACTCGCTCTCTTACAAGCATACTCGACATGACTACTGAAGCTCAACTTGTCGTCGACCATGACTCCAAGAAGCTTCAGTGAGCGACAGGACTCGATCGAGCACCCGCCCGTGGTGACCACAGCCTGCTGTGCAGACTGGCGGTTGTTCACCACCACCACCTCCGTCTTGTGGTGTGCGAGTGTCAGTTGCCTCGACCTCATCCAGCTTTCCACTATGTCAATCGCATGCGCTGCCGTCAATTCCACCTCTTCGAGCGACTCACCGTATACCACCAGGGTAATGTCGTCAGCGAAGCCAACCAACTTTACTCCCGGTGGTAGTGCTAGCCTCAGTACTCCATCGTATGCCGCGTTCCACAGTACCGGACCCAAGATGGATCCTTGCGGTACACCAGCAGTGACATTGTACTGTTTTTGGCCTTCCTCGGTGTCGTAAATCAGCACCCTGTTCTGGAAGTAACTACCCAGAATACGCCTTAGGCCAGCCGGGACACCTAAGCGAGTTATGGCGCTCTCTATGGCGGCCCAGCTTACACTATTGAAGGCGTTTTCTACGTCTAGCGTTACGATCGCGCAGTACCGTATGCCTCTTCTCTTTTTCTGCAGCGCAATTTCGGCCAATCCAGTCACCTACCTAATGGCATCCACTGTCGATCTACCTTTGCGAAACCCGTACTGGCTGTCTGATAGCCCCGCGTTGTCCGACCTCTCGGTATAGACCAATAACCTTGACAGAATGATCCGCTCTAGGAGTTTCCCGGCCGTGTCTAAGAGGCAAATTGGTCTATAAGCCGACGGGTCGCCTGGTGGCTTCCCGTGCTTGGGCAGTAGAACCAATTTTTGCCTTTTCCACCTCTCCGGAAACTCGCCTCTATCCAAGCATCTCTGCATAACCGATCTGACCATGTCAGGGCTAGCTTCGATGGCCGCTTTAATAGCCACCGTCGGAATGCCATCCGGGCCCGGGGCCTTGTTCAGCTTAAGTGATTTCGCAATTGCGGTAACTCATCATTCGTCACTGGGGGAACCTCACTCGGACCAGGATGGTCTTGCGGTGTGGGTGCCCATGGTCTCACCTCGTGGTGCGGGAACAACGTTTCCACAATCCTCTGCAGCATCGCGGGAGAGCGTTCCGGTGGTGCAGATGTGCCTTTCGTTTTGCACATGACTACGCGGTATGCATCTCCCCAGGGGGTTGTGTTGGCCGTCTGGCAGAGATCGTTGAAGCACGCCCGCTTACGCGCCTTGATCTCTTTGTTCAGTGCCAGCTTTGCCGCCCTGTATGCCACCTCTCGCTCCGCTCTCGACTCATCGGTCCGGGCTCTCTGCATCCTTCTCCTTGCCCTGTGGCAAGATGCACGGAGCTCCGCGATTTCTTGACACCACCAGTACACCGGTCTTCGTCCATTCCTGGGTATGGATCGCCTCGGCATTGCCGCATCACACGCTCGTCTCAAGGTACCAACTAGACCGTCGCTAGACAAGAAGTCTGTATTCTGCTCCATGAGCATCCGCTCCACAAATGCCGGCTTATCGAAACTCGAGGTTAGCCATCCTCGGTGAGTGTCGGTTATCCTCGACTGCTGCCGTCTACCGCCCTGTTCGATATCGAATCGCCAGGTGATCACTATGCGTGTACCCGTTATCAACTCTCCAGTCTGAGCTAGGGTTAAGCCCTGGGCTCCAGAAGGTCACATCAATGATGGACTCCGCACCGTTTCTGCTAAAAGTGCTTACACTGCCGACATTCGCGATCTCAACGTTCAATCCCGCCATAGCTTCGAGTAGAGCCCAACCTCTCTCGTTCGTAGAGCGACTGCCCCACTCGACCGCCCACGCGTTAAAGTCCCCACCGATGACCAAGGGGCTCAGTCCAGCTAGTGCGCTTGACAGCAAATCTAGCATGGACGAGAACTGACAGCAAATCTAGCATGGACGAGACGACGCACGTCGTGGAGATTATCTCCTGGACCGGGTACCGACCGGTCGTACAGATCGCCGCTTTTTTGGCCTTATCCGCAACCCAGTTCCCGTTATTGGGGGGGATGCGGTATGGGTCCGAAAGAAGCGCGATGTCTATACTCGACTCCGAGGCGGATTGCCACAACAGCTGCTGCGCGGCTTCACAGTGATTCAGGTTCAACTGTGTGACTTGCGTCATTTTCGGCCGTTACGTCCACTTATGCTTGGGCACTTAGGCCCACCCGTCACATGGCCCTTGTTCGTCGTGCAAATCAGACACTTTGGCGCCGATTTACACTCCCTGACGAAGTGGCCTTCTACTCCGCATCTTCTGCAGAGCTTGCTCCTATCCGGGCCTTTGCATGCCCACGACTTGTGGCCTCGTCCGAAACACCTGAAGCACACTTCCGGCGGCTCACATACACTAAGCGGGCACTCCGACCATCCGACTTCAACCATGCCCTTAGCAGTCGCTTTCTTCGCTTCCCCGACTGGAAGCTTGATCGTCGCGATCTGCGTACCTGCTGGGAGGCCACCCCGGCCTTAGCCTGATCGGTAAGGGTACCAGCTTGGTACCACCTAAGCAAACAACTTTATCTGGTGATTGCGTGTCATCTGCTGATGAAGTCAAGAAGAGCTAGGTTTAGGTTGAACAAAAATGTATTTCTAACATGCAGGTAAAGAATTGTCGGCTAAAATCTTAACTGCTAAAACGCGTGAAATGTAATATATTACTGATAAATACACAGCATAAAATTGGCGTATAAAACCCCGAAAAAAGTCAGTTGACACATGCAGGTCATCTAAGAAACAGATAGCACAATTATCTGCTGACTTATCGTTCCCCTGGATAACCTAAACTAAAATCTATACTCGAATCTAAACCCTTGGCATCAATATTTCCTTTTGGCCTCGCTGACCAGACTATTTATGTGATGACTATCTGTGAGTCTGGCAAACTGCACCGGGCATCCTGCGGTGCCATCGAAGAATCGCTCCACGGGCTGCACCGCATAGAACAGATACGCCTCCACGGTCATCAGTTCCTGGTACAGCACCATCGGGTGCGTCTCGACGATTCGGGCGCATTCCTCCAGCACCAGGCGGAAGTTGTCCGGCAGGGTGACGGCTACCTCCTCGTCGAATTGCTCCCGCGAGGCGAGCGTTCTGACGGGATAGAACCGGACCCAGTAGTCGTAGTTGGGGGTCAGCAGCGAGTGGGTTGTGTTCTGGTACGGGGGGATGAGGGATTCCTGCGAGGAGGATGGTTGGGGCGAACCGAAGAAATCATGGTTCGATGAGGATGTTAGAATTGACTCGGTGGCAGTTTGATCGGTTTCATCTAGTGGGAGTGTGTGATCCAGCTGGGTTTCCTGGCTTTGTTCCTCGTTGCGAATCAGAATACGAGAAAGGATATGCTCGTGGGAGTGGGTTATGGAGGTGCGCTTGGGCGGGGGTGTCCAGTCGGATTCGTCGCACTCGTCGATGAGCAGGTAGGGAGATTCGTTTTGCATCACCCGCCAGAGAGTGTTGTTGACAACGGTTGAATCGATGAATTCCAGCTGGGATATGGCCGTTGGCACTTTCTTCGTTTTGAGCGTGATTCGATGATTGGTTTGGAGGAGTTGTTTGAGATCCGATGGGCTGACCAGAGGAACAACCGAGCGTTCTCCGTGGTTCTCGTGCATGAACTTCGGTACGTGGATCTTTTCGTCTCGGTTGTACGCTAGAAGGAAAGTTTCCAGGTAGGACCGGTTCGGAGTGAGGCTGGGTTCGAATTCGATACTTTGGGGCGATTTCGTGGTCGGATTAAGGCGGTGAAGAGTATCCACCACGTTTGTGGAAAAATCCTTCAATTTGGACATCCAATTACGATTAACTGGCTTGCTTGATACTCCAAACAAGTCTCCGCCTTGCTTTTTACGTAGATTGTAATCAATGAATAAGTCCGGATTTTGTTCGCTTCCTTCTTCCTTGGCAACCATTCGATTCGTCGGATAGTGAACCTGAGCCAGGATAACTTTCCTCATTTCCAGGTAACGCAGCCACTCCAGAAAGACAAACAACTGCCGATAGGACGGTCCCAGGTTTTTATGCATAGTATTGAATTTCGTTGCAGATTTGGACAGTTTCATCTCCGTAGAATCATTACAACCGAACATGAGCTTCAACATGAACATAATGAAGGCCATTGCCCGGGCTTCGTAGTTCGGGAGGGTCCTACCCTCAACGTGCTCCATTTTCGGCGGAAAGACCGCCAACAATCGATCCAAAAGCACCATAAGATCATCCGGCAGGCACAGTTCCTCCAAATACCGCTTACAAAGCTTGCTGAAATCCGGAACAACCGGTTTCACGTTTAGAAACTTCATCATCTGCCGCACCCCCATGAGCAGGTCGGTATGGGCCAGAGATCTCCCCCGCTGAAGTCCGCACAGCGTCTCCACACAGCTGCTGGTATCCACTTCCTCCGGTATGTACTGCATAAGGTTCGTGCATGAAATGTGCTCCTCTCGGTAGAAGCGCAACAAATCGGCAAACTGCACCGGACTTCGGCTCACATTCAACGCCAGGGCCAGAATCGATGCTATCGCCTTCCGGTACAGACATTCCGGATCCGACCGGCGCGTCGAATTCAACCTCTTGTTCGGTTCCAGAGACGCGTGGCATTTCATCACATCCTCCACGTCGCTCTCGTGCTTATCGATATGCTTCGTGGACATCTTAAGTCTTCGCTTCATCTTGATCCTCGCCAGCCGGGAGTACTTTATCTTCTGGCCTCCGCTTTTCGAGCTGGTTTCACTTTCCGTTCCGGACAAACTTGCGTTCAGCGATCGAACCGAAAGCTCGTGCAGTGACCTGGTGAAAGGTGATTAAGAATAAGCTTACAGCATATATTCTAGCGACAACATACCTGTTAATATCCGACTGGGAGGCCCTGAACGTATCGTACTCCACGTTAAGTAAACTCCTCTGTTCCGAGCGAACCTTCTTAGTCAACGCCACACCGGAAGTCGGCGCCGAGCTTGGCTGTACGCTCGAAGCGGTACTTTTCCTCCGTTCGCGCTTCTTCTTAAGTTTACGATTGTAGATAATATTTGCGTCCCTAGAAAGTGTAGAACACATCTATGAGATACCCCCGTTTCCGTAAACCCACATAATACGGTTCTTTACGTTTTCCGGTGGAACACATCCAACCGGGGACGTTCCGGTTTCGTCTTGTCGAAGAAAGCCACCTCCGACCGGCGCAGGTAAGCCGTCCACAGTTGCAGCACCGTCAGCTTGAAGTTTTCCCCGGCTCCGATCGACACCAGCCGGTCGGTGTAACCGAGCAGAATGAAGTTGACCACCTCCCAGCTGGTGAGCAGTTTGCCCTTCTTCTTCTTGGTCGGTTTGATCCGGATGGTCCCACCCCCCACAGCGTTCGCTCCGCCCATCGGAAGGTGTTCGTCGAATTCCGCCACCATTTCGATGCCATGCTGTTGCGATTTGGTGCCGCACTCGACGCAGTAGTGGAATCCTTCGTCCACCGTGAACTCGTGCTGGCCGCACACCTCGCAGGTATCCATTTGCAGCCGGTTTTTGTTGAATATTACCGGTAAAATTTAAGAAAAAACTAAACTATGCTGCACGTGAAACGAACGGGTGCCAATTTGTTTTGGTTTTTGAATATTAAAACACAGCTGATTTTTGTTTACTATTTTCAACCATTCTCTTTTCTTCTTCTTCTTCTTGGTTCTGTTGGTCCTGGCTGTTGCTGACAGAGACCGGGGGATGGCAGCAGCTTATATGCTATAGGCCTTTTCATTTGACGTCTTAAATCAGCTGATTTTTCGGGCGTTTGACAGTTCTTCTATGAAGGTGACACTTTCTTGTTAGCATCTGTTGTTTAAGCTTTGTAAACAAATGCATGCACGGAACTGTCACATGAAAAGGCCTATTAGCCTGTGCATGCCGGCGGGATCGACATACGAATGACACATATATATGAGTAGAGTCAGTCTAGTTAGAGTCTGGCGGACTGTCACTTTCTATCGGAGCCAATCGAGCATGACGTCACGGTGTAGCATTTATCGGTGAGGACACTATGACGTCATGCTCGATTGGCTCCGGTCGAAAGTGACAGTCCGCCAGACTCTAATTATAGGGACTCTATATATGAGTGGAGCTTTTTTGTCGACCATTCAAAGCTTTCAACAGTGTTCGACATTCGATCTGGCTGAAATTCAATTCGACCGTTATTTTTTATACAAATCAGCTTTTGTGGTTGCGGTAAACAGAAGCATTTCTCGTAAATGATTCCTCCGTCTCAATTGCAAGTGATTGCAAGACTTGTTGCAAGATTCTTTGTAAAAGTGTTTTATATGGCGGGTAGAATTTTTCAAACCCCCGAAATTAATGTATTTGGAATATATTTATTACTTATTGGGAATATTTATAAATTATGACGCTAATTTATAAATGACTTTAAATGACTTATTTTTGGCGTAGGTGTATCGAAACTATCGCCAATAAAACGCATACATATTTCGATTTTCAATGCCATAATCAATCGTTATGTTAGGCCGTTCCCAATGCTATGTTTTAAAAATTGTTTTAAACTGCTCGATGTTTTAAAATTTAAAACTGTCAAAAATAAAACTGAAACTCGTTACCGACAATGCTGTTTCAAATTATGTTTTAATTGCAGAAAATGATATGTATGTATTTGTGAAAAGCTTGTTTTGGCAGTTTTGAAACAACCTGGTGGAAATGCTTGTTGATCGATGAATCAAAGTGTTGATAACAATAATTTGAACATATAATCACAGATCTGTGGTTTAATTCAGATTCTTTGACGAATCATGCAAAGCTTGGATAACTGAAGCGAACAAAATGTATCAAAAGAAGCGCTAGTTTTTCATGGACTTGAATACGCATTCTTCCAAAAGTTTTCCTGGGGTTTCTGATGAAGATTTCACAAGCAACATCACCAGAAGTTCCTCGTGACTTCCTCCAGGAGTTCTCCGGGAATTGAGTAGTTTTTCGGTAATTCCCCCACCAGTTCCTCAAGAATTTACCATGGAGTTCTTCGGGAATTCCTTTAGTAATTTCTTGAAAATTCCTTCAGAAGCTTCCCGGACTCTGCAGGAGTTTCTCGGAAATTTCTTCAGTAATTCATCGAGAATTCCTCCAGGAGTTCCTCGGCAATTCCTCCAGAAAATCCTCGGCAATTATCAGAAATCAGGAATCCCTCCAGAAATTCTCCGAAAATTTCTCCAGGAGTACCTCGGGAATTTCTCCAAGAGTTCCCTTGAAATTCCTCCATGGATTCCCCGGGAATTAATGCAGAAGTATCTCAATAATTTCTTCACAACTTCCTCAAAAATTTCTCCAAGATATCCTTGGGAATTCCTCCAGAAGTTCTCCAAGAATTGCTGCAATGATTTCTCGGAAATTTCATTAGGAGTTCCTCGAGAATTCCTCCGGGAGTATGTATTTAGGAAGTTTCCTCAGGAGCTCATTGAAAATATCTCTAGAAGTTCTCCGGGAATTTCTTCTGGAGCATCTTCAGGAGTTATCCGGAAATTCCTCAAGGAGTTCCCCGGGAATTGCTACAAGAGTTCCTCGAAAATTTCTTCAGGACTTTCTTAAGAATTTCTTCAAGATATCCAAGAGAACTCCACCAGCAGTTTCTAATGAATGCCTCCAGGAGTTTTTTTCCAGAATTTCTCCTCGATTTCCTCAGAAATTCCTACATGATTTCTCCGTAAACTCCTGCAAGAGTTCCCCGTTAATTCATTCAAGAGCCCCTCAGAAATTCCTCCGAGAGTTTCCCATGAGTTTTCTTCAAAAAGTTCTCCGAAAAATTCTCAAGGAAATCGAAGATATCTTCGGGAATTCCTCCAGAAGTTTCTTTAAAACTTCTCCTGGAGTCCCTCGACAAATTCTACAGGAGTATGTCGGAAGTTCCTTTAGAAGTTCTACAATAATTCCTCCAGGAATCCCTCAGAAATTCCATCAGGAGATACTCAGGAATTCTTCCGGAAGTTTTTCGGGAATTTCTCTAAGAGTTCCTCCAAGATTGTCTCAGAAAATCCTGCATGAGTTCCCCGTAAATTCCCTAGGGAGTCCCTCGAGAATTCGTACAGAGGTCCCTTGGGAATTCGCCCAGGAGTTGTTTGAGAATTCTTTATGGAGTTCCTCTAAAACTTCCCCAAGTATTCCTAAGTAATTCCACCATGAGCTCCTCGGTAATTCCTCCAGGAGTTCCTCGGGAATTCCTCCAAGAGTTCCTCGTGAAACCCTCCAGGATTGTCTCGGGAATTCCTCCAGGAGTTAATCGGGATTTTCTTAGGGAGTTCCTCGAGAATTCATTAGGGAGTTCCTCGGGAATTCCTCCAGGAAGTTCCTCGGAAAATCCTCCAGGAATTCCTTAGGAACCTCCTCAGAAATTCCTTAGGGAGTTTCTCGAGAATTCCTTAGGGAGTTCCTCGGGAATTCCTCCAGAAGTTCCTCTAGAATTTCTCCAGGATTTCCTCAGGAATTCGTTAGCGAGTTCCTCGGGAATGCATAGGGAGTTCCTCCAGGAGTTCCTCGGGAATTCCTTAGGGAGTTGCTCTGGAATTCCTTAGAGAAATCATCGGGAATTCCTTAAAGAGTTCTTTGGGAATTACTTAGGGAGTTCCTCGGGAATTCACACCCTGACTCCTCTGGAATTCCTTAGGGAGTTCATAGGGAATTCCTTAGAGAGTTCCTCGGGAGTTATTTAGGGGATTTCTCCAGCAGTTCTTTCGGAGTTCCCCGGGTGGTCCTCTAGGAGTTCCCCGGGAGTTCCTCCAGGAGTTCCCCGGGAGTTCCTCTAGCGGTTCGCCCGGAATTTCCTCGGGAATTCCTAAGAGAGTTTCTCCAGGAGTTCCCCGGGAATTCCTTCAGGACTTCCACGGAAATCCCAGCAGGAGTTCCTCTGGAATCCCTCCAGGAGTTCCTCAGGAATTCCTCCAGGAGTTCCTCGGTAAATCCTTCAGAAGATCCTCGTGAATTCCTCCAGGAGCTCCTCGGAAATTTCTCCAGGAGTTCCCCGCAAATTCCTCCTGCAGCTCCTTCGGGAATTCCTCCAGGAGTTTCTCGGGAATTCCTCCAAGAGTTCCTCGTGAAACCCTCCAGGAGTTCCTCGGGAATTCCACTAGCAGTTTCTCGGGAATTCCTCCAGGAGTTCCTCTGGATACCCTCCAGGATTTCCTCAGGAATTCCTCCAGGAGATCTTCGGGAATCCCTTAGGGAGTTCCTCGGGAAATCCTCCAGGAATTCCTCAGAAATTCCGTAGGGAGTTTCTTGGGAATGCCTAGGTACTTCCTCGGGAATTTCTTAGGGAGTTCCTCGGGAATTTCTTAGGGAGTTCTTCGGGAATTCCTCGGTGAGCTTCTCGAGAGTTCCTAAGGGAGTTCCTTAGGAATTCCTTCAATAGTTCCTCCAGGAGTTCCTCGGCAATTCCTCCAGGGGTTCCTCGGAAATTCCTTCAGAAATTCCTCGTGAATTCCTCCAGGAGTTCCCCGGAAGTTCCTTCACGAGCTCCCCGGAAGTTCCTTCACGAGCTCCCCGGGAGTTCCCCGGAGGTTCCTCTAGAAGTCCCCCGGGAGTTTCTCCAGGAGTTCCCCGGGAGTTCTTCCAGAAGTTCTCCGGGAGTTCCTCCAGGAGTTCCCCGGAGGTTCCTCTAGAATTCCCCAGGGAGTTCCTCGGGAGCTTCTCCAGGAGTTCATCCAGGAGTTCCCCGGGAGTTCCTCCAGGAGTTCCCCGGGAGTTCCTCCAGGAGTTCCCCTGGAGTTCCTCCAGGAGTTTCCCGGGAGTTCCTCTAGGGGTTCCCCCGGAATTTCCTCGGGAATTCCTAATAGAGCTCCTCCAGGAGTTCCCCGGGAATTCCTGCAGGACTTTCGCGGAAATCCCAGCAGGAGTTCCTCTGGAATCCCTCCAAGAGTTCTTCGGGAATTTCTTCAGGACTTCCTCGGAAATTCCTTCAGAAGTTCTTTGGGAATTCCTTAGAAAGCTTCCGCGGAAATTCCAGCAGGGGCACCGCGATATTTTCCCAGAAACTCCTCTGGGATTCCTCCAGGAGTTCCTCGGGAATATCTCCGGGAATTTCTCGTGAATTGCTCCTGGAGTTCCAATAGAATTCCTCTGGAATTACCCCAGTAGCTCCTCTGGAATTCCCCCAGGAGCTCCTCTGGAATTCTTCAGCGAGTTCCTCGGGAATTCTCAGGAAGTTCCTCAAGAATTCCTGAGAGAGTTTTTGGGAATTCCTCCATGAGTTTTTCGGGAATTCCTTCAGGAGATACTCGGCAAATAATTATACGTTTTCAATGATTTCTTGTCTGAATTCTAGAGAAATCTCCAATGAATTCCCAAGGAACTCATGGAGGGCTTTCCGAAGAGTTCATGGAGGAATTCCCAAACACTCTCAGGAATTCCTGAGGAACTCCCTGAGAAGTTCCCGAGGAACTCCAGGAGGGATTCCAGAGAAACTCCTGCTGGGATTTCCGTGGAAGTCCTGAAGGAATTCCCGGGGAACTCCTGGAGAAACTCTCTTAGGAATTCCCGAGGAAATTCCGGGCGAACCCCTAGAGGAACTCCCGGGGAACTCCTGGAGGAACTCCCGGGGAACTCCTAGAGGACCACCCGGGGAACTCCCGAAGAACTGCTGGAGAAATCCCCGATGATTTTCTGAAGAAATTCCCGAGGAACTCCTGGAGGAATTTCCAAGGAAATCCTAGAGGAATTCTTGAGGAAATCCAGGAGGGTTTCCGGAGGAACTCCTGGAGTTATACTTGGAGGAATTCTCTAGGAACTCCTAGAGGAATTCCCGAGGAACTGTGGGAGAAATTTTAGAGGAACTTCCTAAGGAATTCCCGAGGATCTCCTGATAGAAATTCTGAGGAAATTCTGGAGGATTCCCGGAGGAATTCTTGGTGGAATTCCTGGAGGAATTCCCGAGGAACTCCTGGAGGAATTCCCGAGGAACTTCCTAAGGAAATCCCGAGGAAACCACTTAGGAATTCCCGAGGAACTCCCCAAGGGATTCCCGAGAAACTCCTGGAAGAATTCCCGAGGAACTTCTGGAAGAATTCCCGAGGAACTCCTGAAGGAATTCACGAGGAACTCCTGGAAGAATTCGCGAGGAACTCCTTGAGGAATTCCTGAAGAACATCTCGAGGAGTTTCCGAAGAACTCCTGGAGGAATTCCCGAGGAACTCCTGGAGGAATTCCCGAGGAACTTCCTAAGGAAATCCCGAGGAACCACCTTAGGAATTCCCGAGGAACTCCCCAAGGGATTCCCGAGGAACTCCCCAAGGGATTCCCGAGGAACTCCTGGAGGAATACCCGAGAAACTCCTGGAGGAATTCTCGAAGAACTCCTGAAGGAATTCGCGAGGAACTCCTGGAAGAATTCGCGAGGAACTACTTGAGGAATTCCCGAGGAACTCCTATAGGAGTTTCCGAAGAACTCCTGGAGAAATTCCCGAGGAACTTCCTAAGGAATTTCCGACGAACTCCCTTAGGAATTCCCGGGGAACTCCCTAAGGAATTCCCGAGGAACTCCTGGAGGAATTCCTGAGAAACTCCTGGAGGAATTCCCGAGGAACTCCTGGAGTAGATCTCGAAGAACTCCTGGAGAAATTTCCGAGGAACTTCCTAAGGAATTCCCGAGGAACTCCTTGAGGAATTCCTGAGGAACTCCTGGAGGAGTTCCCGAAGAACTCCTGGAGAAATTCCCGAGGAACTTCCTAAGGAATTCCCGAGGAACTCCTGGAGGAATTCCCGAGGAACTTCTGGAGCAATTCCCGAGGAACTCCTGGAAGAATACCCGAGAAACTCCTGGAGGAATTCCCCAGGAACTCCTGGAAGAATTCGCGAGGAACTCCTTGAGGAACTCCTGGTAGAGTTCCCGAAGAACTTCTGGAGGAATTCCCGAGGAACTCCCTAAGAAATTCCCGAGGAACTTCCTAAGGTATTCCCGAGGAAGTCCCTTAGGAATTCCCGAGGAACTACCTAAGCAATTTCCGAGAAACTCCTGGAGTAATTCCCGAGGAACTCCTGGAGGAATTCCCGAGGAACTCCTGGAGGAATTCCCGAGGAACTCCTGGAGGAATGCCCGAGGAACTCCTGGAGGAATTCCCGAGGAACTCCTTGAGGAATTCCCGAGGAACTCCTGGAGGAATTCACGAGGAACTCCTGGAGGAATTCCCGAGGAATTCCTGAAGGAATTTCTGAGGAACCCCTGGAGGAATTGCCGAGGAACTCCTGGAGGAACTCTTGAAGGAATTCCTAATGAACTTCCTTAGGAACTCCCGAGGAGCTCACTGAGGAATTGCTGTAGAATTCCTGGAGGAATTTGCGAGAAACTCCCAAAGAAATTCCCGAGGAAATACCTAGGAATTCCCAAGAAACTCCCTAAGAAATTTCTGAGGAAATCCTGGAGGATTTCCCGAGGAACTGCTGGAGGAATTTCCGACGAACTCCTGGAAGAATTCGCGAAGAACACCTTGAGGAATTCCTGAGGAACTTCTGTAGGAGTTCTCGAAGAACTCCTGGAGGAACTTCCTAAGGAATTCCCGAGGGAATCCTTTAGGAATTCCCGAGGAACTCCCTAAGGAATTCCTAAGGAACTCCTGGAGGAATTCCCGAAGAACTCCTGGAGGAATTCCCGAGGAACTCTTGGAGGAATTGCCGAGGAACTCCTGGAGGAATGCCCGAGGAACTCCTGGAGGAATTCCCGAGGAACTCCTGGAGGAATTCCCGAGGAACTCCTGGAGGAATTCACGAGAAACTCCTGGAGGAATTCCCGAGGAATTCCTGAAGGAATTTCTGAGGAACCCCTGGAGGAATTGCCGAGGAACTCCTGGAGGAACTCTTGAAGGAATTCCCAATGAACTTCCTTAGGAACTCCCGAGGAGCTCACTGAGGAATTGCTGTAGAACTCCTGGAGGAATTCCCGAGAAACTCCCAAAGAAATTCCCGAGGAAATACCTAGGAATTCCCAAGAAACTCCCTAAGGAATTTCTGAGGAAATCCTGGAGGATTTCCCGAGGAACTCCTGGAGGAATTTCCGACGAACTCCTGGAAGAATTCGCGAAGAACACCTTGAGGAATTCCTGAGGAACTTCTGTAGGAGTTCCCGAAGAACTCCTGGAGGAACTTCCTAAGGAATTCCCGAGGGAATCCTTTAGGAATTCCCGAGGAACTCCCTAAGGAATTCCTAAGGAACTCCTGGAGGAATTCCCGAGGAACTCCTGGAGGAATTCCCGAGGAGCTCCTGGAGGAATGCCCGAGGAACTCCTGAAGGAAGTCCCGAGGAACTCCTGGAGAAATTCCCGAGGAACTTCTGGAGGAACTCCTCGCAGGAATTTCAGAGGAATTTCTAGAGAAATTCCTGAGGAACTCCTGAAAGAATTCCCGAGAAACACCTGGTGGAATTACCAACGAACTCGCAGGATATCACGGAGGATCCTAGAAGAATCCTTGAGGTGCTTCTGGAGAACTCCAGAAGGATCTGTTTATGAAACTTGCTGAAAATTGCGGGAACTTCTGCAGGAAATCCTAGAGCGAGTCCTAGAGAACTCTTTGAGAAATTTTTGAAGACCTCCTGCAGAACTTTATGAGGAACTCCTGGAGGGGTTACCGAAGGAAATCTCAAAACAATTATTTTATAACGAATGAAACTGCCGAAGGAATGCATAATGAATAACGTTTGTATTTAAAAGAATATGGAAAGGTGTCTCATTTATCTATCTAATGCGTCACTTTGCAACTTGTGAGAAAATGGTGAACCTACTAGCCCTGATCAATTCATGCAAGGAGTAAAGAAAGCACAATCTCTAATGTTTGCGTAATTTGTTTAAAAACGTACATTTCACTCCTCCTTTCGACGATTCCTCCTGCCGTCACACTGATGTAAACGACCTAGTAGGCGGCATCCGTAACCGCCCCTTTCTGATTTCCGTAATCGCTCAACTGCAATTTTGGCCCATTTTCCAACCGAAAGCCCGGGCGATGGTGTGCTGGGTGGCGTGTGATGGTGATTCATATGCCCGCATCGATCCGGATTGATCGGTCGTCGTCCTCCGTATCGTCATTTGCCGGGGGAAGCTCCGGCTCCTGCAGACCCATCCGTGGGAAGCGGTAAAGCGCAGAGATCATGGTGAGTGGACCAAGTGCAGCGTTATCTAGCGAACGTTTAAAGATTAAAAAGTTGCAACCACAAAGGGGGTGCGATTTCTCCCTCTAAAATGCGACCCCACCAAAGACCTCACCCGGAAGGGAACTCACCTGAACCCACCTGCTATGATAAATATGTGCTCTGATATCTGCTGCTGACGACCGGGTATCACTTCCCGCACAAAATTGCCAAAGAAATAATGCAATTCATTCTCGGCATTTCACTTTTCATATTGTTGACGGAGCTGCCTGCCAGTTGAAATCAATAAAAACATCGTCACAGCACACACATACAACGCAAGAATGACAAGTTTGAAAATAAAACAAAGTTGAATTCCAGTTTTAAATCAACCACAATTTAAAACAAACCTGTCGAGCAGTTGTAAATGAGTTTCAAATAAGTGCTCGAAAAATAAAACTGCAACTCAGCATTGTGGACGTGCTGTTTTAGTTCCAGTTTTATTTTAAAACTCGCCATACGAAATAAAACAGCATTGCGAACGGCCTAAACATACGAGTGCATCTACAATGGGGGACCATTCGAATTGTTCTATTGTTATACTTGCCGTAACTGTTGTTAATTACGTAAAGAACATAACGATTAATTATAACATTTGAAATCGAAATATTTTTTTTTCAATCTGAATTTATGTTTGGAAAATATCATAAAGT
The DNA here is from genome assembly GCF_035046485.1 of Aedes albopictus. Lineage (NCBI taxonomy): Eukaryota > Metazoa > Arthropoda > Insecta > Diptera > Culicidae > Aedes > Aedes albopictus. The sequence continues at coordinate 249,489,875 of NC_085136.1, forward strand.
ATGAAGCATCATAAGCTTAGGGTGAGTAATTTCTGAAGAGTGAATCACTGACCAATTTATGAGTAGGTACTTTTTTGTAATTTGACAGTTTTGTGCACCTTCTAGCAAGTCAGAAAGGATTGGGATTTAACCGTTGCCCACAGACAAACAGACGTATCACTCATCGAAAGGGCTTTCGGAGATTTCAAGCTGTAACACCACGAAGGACACCCGTGCATCGGCTCTAAACGGGTGGAATCACCGCAATATTGAAAGCCCAATACAGTAGACGTTCGATAAGTGCAACATGTTTACGTTTCACTTACCGAATGAAATTCAATAACTACAACAACTGACAGATGTCAAAGAACTATCAGTTGCTGCAAAATGCAGTCAATGTGCATACGGAAAACATCGCATTGCAGCAAAAGTGCATGCGAAAAACATCGCATCGCTTTTGACATTTCATTTTGACGGATAGCGGTGCGATAACTGCAAAATTGTTGCACTTAGCGGACTTGCACTTAAAAAGCATTGCAGTTAAACCGTTTGTACCGAGCGAACGTCTACTGTATTGGTAAAGATTTAAGTAATTCATTTTGTTTTCTTAATTGTCGTAAAATGAAATTTAATTAAATTATTATTAAATTATTAAATAAATATAAATAAATATTAAATATCCATGCAGTTGAAAATAAGATTTTTCGTAAACTGTGTGTCGGACGAACGGCGGGCATACTGCGCTGCATTAAGGGCCAGCTCTGCTGTCCAGCGCTCGACGTCCGATGTTAGGCTTCATATATTTAAATATTTAAAGAAAACTCTATTGGTCTCCTAAGAGCACCTTTAACGGTGCGCTTCTAAACCCCGTTTGGCAGCCCTCCATCATTGCAGCAAACTTTACCGGTCGCTGCTGGATGCGCTCGCAAAATAGTAGCGCTATGGGTGGGTGACCAAATATAGTAGCGGGACAGTTGCGCTGCTAAAAATTCTATGCGAATATGACAGCCCTCCCGATACGAATCAGGGTGATTAATTTGATTGCTACCGGTGTGGAAAAGGGTGGTTAGTCAAAATGGTAGCGCTGCGCGGGTTGCTCGAATAGTAGCCGCCGTTAATGTTGCTCTAAGGGCTTGTTCACAAATGTCATAACGCTGGAGGGGGTAGGTGGGTGTCCTTCATGGTGTTACAGCTTGAAATCTCTACAAGCCCTTTCGATGAGTGTTACGTATGTTTGTCTGCGGGCAACGGTTAAATCCCAATCCTTTCTGATTTGCTAGAAGTTGTACAAAACCATCAAATTACAAAAAGTACTCATAAATTGGTCAGAAATTACTCATCCCAAGCTTCCCGTTATTTGCGCGACATTTTTAGTAAGTTTGAAAATTAATCTCTAAATTGTAATAATTTTATGATACTTCATTCTTTATCTGATATTTTCCAAACCTAAATCCAAATTGAAATATTTTTTATTTCGATTTTAAATGCCATAATCAATCGTCATGTTCTTTACGTAATTATAAACAGTTACGGCAAGCATAGAACAATTCAAATGGTTCCCATTGTAGATGCGCTGGTTGAGACAATAAGAAAATCGTTTGTTTCACATAACAATTGATTATGGCATTGAAAATCGAAAAATGTCAGGGGGTGCGACACTGTAATCTTTTTGGAATCAATTTAAAAGATTCAAAAAGATTTGAAAAGATTCAAGGTGATTTGGCGGGATTAATAGAAAAAAGGACGCACGTCAGTTATATCGGAATAACTGAATCATTTCGTTCAGTGTTTGTTTTGATCTGACTGCTGATCGTGCATGGGAACAAAAAGTGACTCTTCACGAAATCGAGTACGAAAATTTCGTAATTTAATGAAAGGTATAAATTTATTTTAAATAACACTAAAGTAATAAAACAATTATTAAAAAACTAATGCTTTTTCACTTTCAGTTGCTGGAAAGAGTGGCGTCCGCGTTTCCATCCGGCATCGCCGTCATCCCCCCGAGGTGCATATGAAAACTGTAAAAAGTGGACGCAATCATCCCGCAATGCATCCGGTGTCCAATGACTGTTAACGGCCGCTCATCGCCGGAACTTGTGCCAAAGTTACATCGCGTTAGTAAGGATCGTCCATCGCTACCTGAGGAATCGCGATGATTCCTTCGTCACCACCAGTCGAGCGGGTCCGATATTCGCGAACTTCCGAATCGGAGAAAGCTCCCACGCCGAAGCCACGAAGCATTCTGGAGTATCGACCTGTGAAGGTACGTCAGCAAAAGCCACCAACCACCACCCACCAAGAAACACAAAGATTGTGCCGAAAAGATGCGCGTGTCAAAATTGATGGCCTATCGAAGCAACGCCGCTCAAATCACCATCATGCGAATCGGAGAAATCCAGTGAAAGTTTACTGAACAGTTTCACGGCTCACACTATCGGCACGGTTTGGCGAAATGGTCCAGTGGAGTTGCGATCTGATCCACCCAGGACATGCGCATCAAAGAAGAAATCGAAGATGCTCTACCGGTACGGTATGGATATTCCCTTGCGTCGGCTGTTCTTCACCAAAGAATAATTGATGACGACCGGTCACAGTTGCCTATCTTCGTGGGACGATTTTAATACGAGTAATACAAGGGACGCAGCTGAGTGATCTCGATCTAGTGGGAGAAATGATTGCACAAATAAAGGAGTGAAGCAGGAGCGCTTTTAGCGAACAGTGAGTACGGTCGCAGTTGAATTAACGCCGTAAGGTTCCTTTATCTTAGCGATTGTTAATAGACAATTTCAATAATTGAATTATTACTTGTTTTGAACTTGAATCATTCCGTGGTTCTGTCGAAGAATCCGAGAGAATTTATAAATTTTCGAGAGGGGAACATATTGCATTATTTATGTATTCAAATGAATAATATGTTTATATAAATAAATAACAAAACTAATTAAATGTGTTATGTGAATTAATCGAAAGGAAGGCCACAGGTAGGACAAGCTCTGACTACTGGAAAGAATGTCTCATGGACTCCTCCAATCACAGCAAGTATAATTCTAGACCAACATTTGAAAAGGGCGGAAGAGCCAAAATGTAAACAAATCACTTTTCAGCATAATTTGATGAAACAACTCATAAACTTATGATTTTTCCTGACGTTAGCTCAAAAATGAGTTTCCACTTCTGGAAAACAATAATTTAAATAAAGGCGGATTTCCACATCTGATTTTGATCACTTCGTTTGGTTGTTCCGCCAATGATCTTGCGCCTTTGAAAAAAAGCACAAAAATGCACAAAATTGTTAACACTGTTGAATAAACAGTCGAGAACAGCATCTCGCCATTCATATTAATCAAATTTACCCAAAACTTTTACTCCCACTTTTGATTAAGGCCCCTTAGCGTGTCATCGCAAAATGGCTTCTTCAAAATCATTGACCGAAATCAACTTTACACAACATTGCACCAATACATATTTGTAAAAAATCGACACTTATCTTATTTTATAAAATAATCAATTTCACGCGAGATATTCGACATAAAAATGTATTCACACTACTTCAAATACAAGCCTCTTTCCAAGTAATCACGATTACTAAGCATTAGTTCACTCGAAAGTAGAAATTTTTAACGATTTGTTTCGACCGCACTAAACTGTGGTTGGCGGTGTTTACCACCCACCGCAGTACCAACGACGACGACGGCAGCGCGGTGATGTCTTTTGGCGCGCACAATCATCGATCATTGCACGCAGTGATGTCGATCCTGCTGGCCAAAGCATCAATGAAAATGATCGAAATCAATTAAAAAATCCAGTCAAACACATTGGTTATGCGTCATAAAATCAAAAATAATTTGTGGGGTGATTATTTTTAAACTTTTTTAACACAATTGTTAGTGAAATAAGCAAAGCATTATAATTTACGGAATCTTCACCAGGCGGTCCGCCAGCACTGCTGTTGCAGCAAACATAAACAGTGAGAGAGTGTACCAAAATAATTCGATCATTTCTAGCTTGTTACATAAAAAATCTAACATTTTTCGTGATATCTGGATATGTTTCCTTGTTATTCATTGAAGTAGAGTAGTTTACTGCCTGAGTTGCTTTCAAATGATTCATATTCTCGAAATGTTTACATTGGAAGTACCGAGACAAAGAGGTGCTATTTTTGTTTGTTTGTTTATGGAATTGGTATAGAAAGGCTACACAACTACTATCGTGCTTGATGATTGTTTGGAATAAGAATCAAATAAGAAGAGCAAAATTTGAGCTGACACGCTAAGGGGCCTTAAGCCTAGTACTCAGATGGCAAGAAATGAGGTCAAGGAAAAAAGTGCATTTTTACCAAAGTAATTTTGACAGTCGATCTTGAGAGAAAAAAAAGAAAAAAATCGACGAAACTCTTTGTTTACCAATCTGACTGACTTGGAATGAAACCGGGACAATCGGCAAGAACAAGCGAACTCCCCTACCAGGAGCAGGCATGAATCTACTGATCTGGACGGCAGCAAACTGGAAGATTGACCAGCAATCCGAGGCGCTCCAGCTCTATTTGACCGGTGATAATCTGAGCGGGCCAACTAGCTGTTTGCTGCAACCGGACACGATAAGTTTTTGAAAACATCTAGCTGCTGGAAAATGGTATGATTTCGATTTTGAAAAGGAAATGCTTCGGGTATTCAGGAAATCCACCGGCGCTTCCTCCAAGGATTCCTAAGGAGTTCCTCCAGGAATTCCGTCGAGGATTCCTCCAGAAATTTCTTCGGTGATTCCTCCAGCAATTTGTGTAGAAATAACTCCAGGATATCCTCCGGAGATTCATCTTTAAAGTCCTGCTAGAATTCCTCCAGAAGTTCTTCCGGGAATTCCTCCTAGGATTCCTTCGGAAATCTATCTGGAGATTCCTTCAGAAATTCTACCAGGAATTCCTTCGGGGATTCCTCCAGGAATTCCTTCGGGGATTCCTCCAGGAATTCCTTCGGGGATTCCTCCAGGAATTCCTCCAGGGATTCCTCCAGGAATTCTTCCAGGGATTCCTCCAGGAATTCCTCCAGGGATTTCTCCAGGAATTCCTCCAGGGATTCCTCCAGGAATTCCTCCAGGGATTCCTCCAGGAATTCCTCCAGGGATTCCTCCAGGAATTCCTCCAGGGATTCCTCCAGGAATTCCTCCAGGGATTCCTCCAGGAATTCCTCCAGGGATTCCTCCAGGAATTCCTCCAGGGATTCCTCCAGGGATTCCTCCAGGAATTCCTCCAGGGATTCCTCCAGGAATTCCTCCAGGGATTCCTCCAGGAATTCCTCCAGGGATTCCTCCAGGAATTCCTCCAGGGATTCCTCCAGGAATTCCTCCAGGGATTCCTCCAGGAATTCCTCCAGGGATTCCTCCAGGAATTCCTCCAGGGATTCCTCCAGGAATTCCTCCAGGGATTCCTCCAGGAATTCCTCCAGGGATTCCTCCAGGAATTCCTCCAGGGATTCCTCCAGGAATTTCTCCAGGAATTCCTCCAGGGATTCCTCCAGGAATTCCTCCAGGGATTCTTCCAGGAATTCCTCCAGGGATTCCTCCAGGAATTCCTCCAGGGATTCTTCCAGGAATTCCTCTAGGGATTCCTCCAGGAATTCCTCTAAGGATTCCTCCAGGAATTCCTTTAGGAATTCCTCCAGGGATTCCTCCACGAATTCCTCTAGGGATTCCTCCAGGAATTCCTCCAGGGTTTCCTCCAGGAATTCCTCTAGGGATTCCTCCAGGAATTCCTCTAGGGATTCCTCCAGGAATTCCTCTAGGGATTCCTCCAGGAATTCCTCTAGGGATTCCTCCAGGAATTCCTCTAGGGATTCCTCCAGGAATTCCTCTAGGGATTCCTCCAGGAATTCCTCTAGGGATTCCTCCAGGAATTCCTCTAGGGATTCCTCCAGGAATTCCTCTAGGGATTCCTCCAGGAATTCCTCTAGGGATTCCTCCAGGAATTCCTCTAGGGATTCCTCCAGGGATTCCTCCAGGAATTCCTCCAGGGATTCCTCCAGGAATTCCTCCAGGGATTCCTCCAGGAATTCCTCCAGGGATTCCTCCAGGAATTCCTCCAGGGATTCCTCCAGGAATTCCTCCAGGGATTCCTCCAGGAATTCCTCCAGGCATTCCTCCAGGAATTCCTCCAGGGATTCCTCCAGGAATTCCTCCAGGGATTCCTCCAGGAATTCCTCCAGGGATTCCTCCAGGGATTCCTCCAGAAATTCCTCCAGGGATTCCTCCAGGGATTCCTCCAGGAATTCCTCCAGGAATTCCTCCAGGGATTCCTCCAGGAATTCCTCCAGGGGTTCCTCCAGGAATTCCTCCAGGGATTCCTCCAGGAATTCCTCTAGGGATTCCTCCAGGAATTCCTCCATGGATTCCTCCAGGAATTCCTCTAGGGATTCCTCCAGGAATTCCTCTAGGGATTCCTCCAGGAACTCCTCCAAGGATTCCTCCAGGAATTCCACCAGGAATTCCTCCAGGGATTCCCCCAGGAATTCCTCCAGGCATTCCTCCAGGAATTCCTCCAGGGATTCCTCCAGGAATTCCTCCAGGATTCCTCCAGAGATTCCTCCAGGAATTCCTCCAAAGATTCCTCCAGGAATTCCTCTAGGGATTCCTCCAGGAATTCTTCTAGGGATTCCTCCAGGAATTCCTCTAGGGATTCCTCCAGGAATTCCTCTAGGGATTCCTCCAGGAATTCCTCTAGGGATTCCTCCAGGAATTCCTCTAGGGATTCCTCCAGGAATTCCTCTAGGGATTCCTCCAGGAATTCCTCTAGGGATTCCTCCAGGAATTCCTCTAGGGATTCCTCCAGGAACTCCTCCAAGGATTCCTCCAGGAATTCCACCAGGAATTCCTCCAGGAATTCCACCAGGAATTCCTCCAGGAATTCCACCAGGAATTCCTCCAGGGATTCCTCCAGGGATTCCTCCAGGAAATCCTCCAGGGATTCCTCCAGGAATTCCTCCAGGGATTCCTCCAGGAAATCCTCCAGGGATTCCTCCAGGAATTCCTCCAGGGATTCTTCCAGGAATTCCTCCAGGGATTCCTCCAGGAATTCCTCCAGAGATTCCTCCAGGAATTCCTCCAGGGATTCCTCCAGGAATTCCTCCAGGAATTCCTCCAGGGATTCCTCCAGGAATTCCTCCAGGGATTCCTCCAGGAATTCCTCCAGGGATTCCTCCAGGAATTCCTCTAGGGATTCCTCCAGGAATTCCTCTAGGGATTCCTCCAGGAATTCCTCCAGGTATTCCTCCAGGAATTCCTCCATGGATTCCTCCAGGAATTCCTCTAGGGATTCCTCCAGGAATTCCTCTAGGGATACCTCCAGGAATTCCACTAAGGATTACTCCAGGAATTCCTTTAGGAATTCCTCCAGAGATTCCTCTAGGGATTCCTCCAGAAATTCCTCTAGGGATTCCTCCAGGAATTCCTCTAGGGATTCCTCCAGGAATTCCTCTAGGGATTCCTCCAGGAATTCCTCCAGGAATTCCTTAGGAACTCCTCCAAGGATTCCTCCAGGAATTCCACCAGGAATTCCTCCAGGGATTCCTCCAGGGATTCCTCCAGGAAATCCTCCAGGGATTCCTCCAGGAAATTCTCCAAGGATTCCTCCAGGAATTTCTTCGGGAATTTTTCCAGGAATTCTTTCGGGGATTCCTTCTGAGATTTCTCTAGCAATTCCTTCAGGAGCTTATTCATGAATGCTTCCGGAATATCTTTAGGAATACCTTAAGGAATTTCTTCGAGAATTTTTCCTGAAATCTCCCCCGGGATGTCCGCAGGAATTTTTCCAAAATTTCTCCAGAAATTCCAGGAATCCAGGGATGCCTCCAGGAATTCCTCCAGGAATTCCTCCAGGGATTCCTCCAGGAATTCCTGCAGGGATTCCTCTAGAAATTCCTGCAGGGATTTCTCCAGGAATTCCTCCAGGGATTCCCCCAGGAATTCCTCCAGGGATTCCCCCAGGAATTCCTCCAGGGATTCCTCCAGGAATTCCTCCAGGGAATCCTCCAGGAATTCCTCCAGGAATTCCTTCAGGGATTCCTCCAGGAATTCCTCCACTGATTCCTCCAGGAATTTCTCCAGGGATTCCTCCAGGAATTCCTCCAGGAATTCCTCCAGGGATTCCTCCAGGAATTCCTCCAGGGATTCCTCCAAAAATTCCTCTAGGGATTCTTCCAGGAACTCCTCCAAGGATTCCTCCAGGAATTCCACCAGGAATTCCTCCAGGAATTCCACCAGGAATTCCTCCAGGGATTCCTCCAGGGATTCCTCCAGGAAATCCTCCAGGGATTCCTCCAGGAATTCCTCCAGGGATTCCTCCAGGAACTGCTCCAGGGATTCCTCCAGGAATTCCTTCAGGGATTCCTCCAGGAATTCCTCCAGAGATTCCTCCAGGGATTCCTCCAGGAATTCCTCCAGGGATTCCTCCAGGAATTCCTCCAGGGATTCCTCCAGGAATTCCTCCAGGAATTCCTCCAGGGATTCCTCCAGGGATTCCTCCAGAAATTCCTCCAGGGATTCCTCCAGGAATTCCTCCAGGAATTCCTCCAGGGATTCCTCCAGGAATTCCTCCAGGGATTCCTCCAGGGATTCCTCCAGGAATTCCTCCAGGGATTCCTCCAGGAATTCCTCCAGGAATTCCTCCAGGGATTCCTCCAGGAATTCCTCCAGGGATTCCTCCAGGAATTCCTCCAGGTATTCCTCCAGGAATTCCTCCAGGTATTCCTCCAGGAATTCCTCCATGGATTCCTCCAGGAATTCCTCTAGGGATTCCTCCAGGAATTCCTTTAGGAATTCCTCCAGAGATTCCTCTAGGGATTCCTCCAGAAATTCCTCTAGGGATTCCTCCAGGAATTCCTCTAGGGATTCCTCCAGGAATTCCTTAGGAACTCCTCCAAGGATTCCTCCAGGAATTCCACCAGGAATTCCTCCAGGGATTCCTCCAGGGATTCCTCCAGGAAATCCTCCAGGGATTCCTCCAGGAAATTCTCCAAGGATTCCTCCAGGAATTTCTTCGGGAATTTTTCCAGGAATTCTTTCGGGGATTTTTTCTGAGATTTCTCTAGCAATTCCTTCAGGAGCTTATTCATGAATGCTTCCGGAATATCTTTAGGAATACCTTAAGGAATTTCTTCGAGATTTTTTCCTGAAATCTCCCCCGGGATGTCCGCAGGCATTTTTCCAAAATTTCTCCAGAAATTCCAGGAATCCAGGGATTCCTCCAGGGATTCCTCCAGGAATTCCTCCAGGAATTCCTCCAGGGATTCCTCGAGGAATTCCTGCAGGGATTCCTCCAGAAATTCCTGCAGGGATTTCTCCAGGAATTCCTCCAGGGATTCCCCCAGGAATTCCTTCAGGGATTCCTCCAGGAATTCCTCCACTGATTCCTCCAGGAATTTCTCCAGGGATTCCTCCAGGAATTCCTCTAGGAATTCCTCCAGGGATTCCTCCAGGAATTCCTCCAGGGATTCCTCCAGGAATTCCTCTAGGGATTCTTCCAGGAATTTCTCCAGGGATTCCTCCAGGAATTCCTCCAGGGATTCCTCCAGGAATTCCTCCAGGGATTCCTCCAGGAATTCCTCCAGGGATTCCTCCAGGAATTCCTCCAGGGATTCCTCCAGGAATTTCTCCAGGGATTCCTCCAGGAATTCCTCCAGGGATTCCTCCAGGGATTCCTCCAGGAATTCCTCCAGGGATTCCTCCAGGAATTCCTCCAGGGATTCCTCCAGGAATTCCTCCAGGAATTCCTCCAGGGATTCCTCCAGGAATTCCTCCACTGATTCCTCCAGGAATTTCTTCAGGGATTCCTCCAGGAATTCGTTCGGTTGTTAATACAGCAATTCCTTTGGAGATTTCTCCAGAAATTCCTAGAGGGATTCCTAGAGACATCGAGGAAGATACTTCTTGAAAAGTCCAGGGGGAATTTCTGGAGGAATTCCTTGAAGAATTCCTGGAAGAATTCCTGGAGGAATTCCTTGAAGAATTCCTGGAAGAATTCCTGGAGGAATTCCTGGAGGAATTCCGGAAGGAATTTCCGGAAGAATTCCTGGAGAGATTTCTGGAAGAATTCCTGGAGGAATTCCTGGAAGAGTTCCTGGAGGAAGACCTGGAAGAATTCCTGAAGGAATTCATGGAAGAATACCTGGAGGAATTCCTAGAAGAATACCTGAAAGAATTCCTGGAAGAATTCCTGGAGGAATTAACGATAGAATTCCTGGAGGAATTCCTGGAAGAATTCCTGGAAAAATTCTTGAAGGAATTCCTGGAGGAATTCCTGGAAGAATTCCTAGAGGAATTCCTAGAAGAATTCCTGGAGGAATTCCTGGAAGAATTCCTGGAAGAATTCCTGGAAGAATTCCTTGTAGAATTCCTGGAGGAATTGCGGGAGAAATTTTCGGGAGGAATTGGGGGAGGAATTTTCGGAAGAATTCCTGGAGGAATTTCCGGAAGAATTCCTGGAGGATTTTCTGGAGAATTTCCTGGAAGAATTCCTGAAAGAATTCTTGGAGGAATTCTTGAAAGAGTTCCTGGAGCAAGACCTGGAAGAATTCCTGAAGGAATTCCTGGAGGAATTCCTGAAAGAGTTCCTGGAAAAAGACCTGGAAGAATTCCAGAAGGAATTGCTGGAAGAATTGCTGGAGGAATTCCTTAACGAATTACTGGCGATATCCCTGGAATAATTCTTGGAGGAATTCCTGAAAGAGTTCCTGGAGGAAGACCTGGAAGAAATCCTGGAGGAATTGCTGGAAGAATTGCTGGTGGAATTCCTTAACGAATTACTGGAGGTATCCCTGGAAGAATTCCTTGAAGAATTCCTGGAGAAATTCCTTGAAGAATTCCTGGAGGAATATCCGGAAGAATTCCTGGAGAGATTTGTGGAAGAATTCCTGGAAGAGTTCCTGGAGGAAGACCTGGAAGAATGCCTGAAGGAATACCTGGAGGACTTCCTGGAAGAATTCCTGGAGAAATTAAGGTTGAAGAATTCGTCATTGATATCATCGTCATCATTGATATTTCGAAAGCAGTTTTCTCGTTCAAAACACAAATATTCGTTATGAAAATGTATTCACTGCATTCCACTCTCCATCTGAAATACAGTGAATACATTTTCATAACGAATATTATGTGTTTTGAACGAGAAAACTGCTTCCAAAATATCAATGTTGACGGTTATATCAATGACGAATCCTTCAACCTTAATGGAAGAATTCCTGGAGGAATTCCTGGAAGAATTACTGGAAGAATTCCTGGAGGAATTCTGGGAGGAATTCGTGGAGGAATTTCTGGAAGAATTCTTGGAGAAATTCCTGGAGGAATTCCTTGAAAAGAATTCCTGGAGGAATTCCTGGAAGAATTCCTAGAGGAATTCCTGGAGGAATTTCTGGAGGAATTCCTGGAGGAATTCCTGGAGGTATCCCTGGAGGAATTCCTGAAGGAATTCCTGGGAGAACTCCTGCAGGAATTCCTTGAAGAATTCCTGGAGGAATTCCTGGAGAGATTTCTGGAAGAATTCCTGGAGGAATTCCTGGAAGAATTCGTGGAGCAATTCACGGAGGGAGGAATTTCTAGAGGAATTCCTGGAAAAATTACTGGTGGATTTCATGGAAGAATTACTGGAGGAATTCTTGGAGGAATTTCTGGAAGAGTTTCTGGAGGAATTCTTAGAAGAATTCCTGGAGGAATTCCTGGAAGAATTCCTAGAGGAATTCCTGGAGGAATTTCTGGAGGAATTCCTGGAGGAATTCCTGGAGGAATTCCTAGAGGAATTCTTGGAGGAATTTCTGGAGGATTTCCTGGAGGAATTTCTGGAGGAATTCCTGGAGGAATTTCTGGAGGAATTCCTGGAGGAATTTCTGGAGGAATTCCTGGAGGAATTTCTGGAAGAATTCCTGGAGGAATTTCAAGAGGAATTCCTGGAGGAATTACTGGAGGAATTTCTGGAAGAATTCCTGGAGAATTTCCTGGAAGAATTCCTGGAGGAATTCCTGGAAGAATTCTTGGAGGAATTCCTGAAAGATTTCCTGGAGGAAGACCTGGAAAAATTCCTGAAGGAATTCCTGAAAGAACTCCTTGAGGAATTCTTGGAAGAGTTCCTGGAGGAATATCTGGAAGAATTCCTTGAGGAATTGCTGGAAGAATTGCTGAAGGAATTCCTAAACGAATTACTGGAGGTATCCCTGGAGGAATTCTTGAATGAATTCCTGGAAGAATTCGTGGAGCAATTCCCGGAGGAATTTCTAGAGGAATTGCTGGAAGAATTACTGGTGGAATTCATGGAGTAATTCCTGGAAGAATTCCTAGAGGAATTCCTGGAAAAATTACTGGTGGATTTCATGGAAGAATTACTGGAGGAATTCTTGGAGGAATTTCTGGAAGAGTTTCTGGAGGAATTCTTAGAAGAATTCCTGGAGGAATTCCTGGAAAAATTCCTGGAGGAATTCCTAGAGGAATTCTTGGAGGAATTTCTGGAGGATTTCCTGGAGGAATTTCTGGAGGAATTCCTGGAGGAATTTCTGGAGGAATTCCTGGAGGAATTTCTGGAGGAATTCCTGGAGGAATTTCTGGAAGAATTCCTGGAGGAATTTCTAGAGGAATTCCTGGAGGAATTACTGGAGGAATTTCTGGAAGAATTACTGGAGGAATTTCTGGAAGAATTCCTGGAGAATTTCCTGGAAGAATTCCTGGAGGAATTCCTGGAAGAATTCTTGGAGGAATTCCTGAAAGATTTCCTGGAGGAAGACCTGGAAAAATTCCTGAAGGAATTCCTGAAAGAACTCCTTGAGGAATTCTTGGAAGAGTTCCTGGAGGAATATCTGGAAGAATTCCTGGAGGAATTGCTGGAAGAATTGCTGAAGGAATTCCTAAACGAATTACTGGAGGTATCCCTGGAGGAATTCTTGAATGAATTCCTGGAAGAATTCGTGGAGCAATTCCCGGAGGAATTTCTAGAGGAATTCCTGGAAGAATTACTGGTGGAATTCATGGAGTAATTCCTGGAAGAATTCCTAGAGGAATTCCTGGAGGAATTTCTGGAGGAATTCCTGGACGAATTTCTGGAAGAATTCCTGGAGGTATTCCTGGAAGAATTCCTGGAGAATTTCCTGGAAGAATTCCTGGAGGAATTCCTGAAAGAGTTCCTGGAGGAGGACCTGGAAGAATTCCTGGAGGAATTGCTGGAAGAATTCCTGGAGGAATTCCTTAACGAATTACTGGAGGTATCCCTGGAAGAATTCCTGGAAGAATTCCTGGAGGAATTCTGGGAGGAATTCCTGGAAGAATTCGTGGAGGAATTTTTGGAAGAATTCCTGGAGGAATTCCTGGAGGAATTCGTGGAGGAATTTCTGGAGGAATTTCTAGAGGAATTCCTGAAAGAATTCCTGGTGAAATTCATGGAAAAATTCCTGGAAGAATTCTTGGAGGAATTCCTGGAAGAATTCCTGGAGGAATTCCTCTAAGAATTCCTGGAGGAATTCTTTAAAGAATTCCTGGAAGAACTCCTGCAGGAATTCCTTGAAGAATTCCTGGAGGAATTCCTGGACAGATTTCTGGTAGAATTCCTGGAGGAATTCCTGGAAGAATTCGAGGAGCAATTCACGGAGGGAGGAATTTCTAGAGGAATTCCTGGAAAAATTACTGGTGGATTTCATGGAAGAGTTCCTGGAAGAATTTCTGGAGGAATTCCTGGAGGAATTTCTGGAGGAATTCCTGGAGGAATTTCTGGAGGAATTCCTGGAGGAATTTCTGGAGGAATTCCTGGAGGAATTCCGGGAACAATTCCTGGAGGAATTCCCAGAAGAATTCCTTGAGAATTTTCTGGAAGAATTCCTGGAAGAATTCTTGGAGGAATTCCTAAAAGATTTCCTGGAGGAAGACCTGGAAAAATTCCTGAAAGAACTCCTTGAGGAATTCTTGAAAGAGTTCCTGGAGGAATATCTGGAAGAATTCCTGGAGGAATTGCTGGAAGAGTTGCTGAAGGAATTCCTTAACGAATTACTGGAGGTATCCCTGGAGGAATTCTTGAAGAAATTCCTGGAAGAATTCGTGGAGCAATTCCTGGAGGAATTTCTACAGGAATTCCTGGAAGAATTACTGGTGGAATTCATGGAAGAATTCCTAGAGGAATTCCTGGAAGAATTCCTAGAGGAATCCCTGGAGGAATTTCTGGAGGAATTCCTGGACGAATTTCTGGAAGAATTCCTGGAGGAATTCCTGGAAGAATTCCAGGAGGAATTCCTGGAAGAATTCCTGGAGAATTTCCTGGAAGAATTCCTGGAGGAATTCCTGGAGGAATTCCTGGAGAAAGTTCTGGAGGAATTCCTGGAAGAATTCCTGGAGGAATTCCTGGAGGTATTCCTGGAAGAATTCCTGGAGGAGTTCCTGGAGGAATTCCTGGAAGACATCCTGGAGGAATTTCTTGAAGAATTCCTGGAGGAATTCCCGGAAGAATTCCTGGAAGAATTCCTGGAAGAATTCCTGGAGGAATTCCTGGAAGAATTCCTGGAGGAATTCCTGGAAGAATTCCTGGAGGAATTCCTGGAAGACATCCTGGAGGAATTTCTTGAAGAATTCCTGGAGGAATTCCCGGAAGAATTCCTGGAGGAATTCCTGGAAGAATTCCTGGAGGAATTCCTGGAGGAGTTCCTGGAGGAATTCCTGGAAGAATTCCTGGAGGAATTCCTGGAAGAATTCCTGGAGGAATTACTGGAAGAATTCCTGGAGGAATTACTGGAAGAATTCCTGGAGGAATTCCTGGAAGAATTCCTGGAGGAATTCCTGGAAGAATTCCTGGAGGAATTCCTGGAAGAATTCCTGGAGGAATTCCTGGAAGAATTCCTGGAAGAATTCCTGGAAGAATTCCTGGAGGAATTCCTGGAAGAATTCCTGGAGGAATTCCTGGAAGAATTCCTGGAGGAATTCCTGGAAGAATTCCTGGAGGAATTCCTGGAAGAATTCCTGGAGGAATTCCTGGAAGAATTCCAAGAGGAATTCTTGGAAAAATTCTTGGAGGAATTCCTGAATGAATTCCTGGAGGAATTCCTGAAAGAATTCCTGGAGGAATTCTTGGAAGAGTTCCTGGAGGAATTGTTGGAAGAGTTCCTGGAGGAATTCCTGGAAGAATTCGTGGAGGAATTTCTGGAAGAATTCGTGGAGGAATTTCTGGAAGAATTCCTGGAGGAATTTCTGGAAGAATTCCTGGATGAATTTCTGGAAGAATTCCAGGAGGAATTTCTGGAAGAATTCCTGGAGGAATTTCTGGAAGAATTCCTGGAGGAATTTCTGGAAGAATCAGGTGTCCCTGAGGAAATTTCTGGAAGTATCCCCGAATGAATTTCTGGAGGAATTCCTGGAAAATCTCTGAAGGAATTCCTGGATCAATCAGTGAAGGAATTCCTGGAGCAATCTCTGAAGGAATTTTTGTAGCAATCTGTGAAGGAATTCCTGGAGCAATCCCTGAATTCTTGGAACAATCCCTGAAGGAATTCCCGGATTAACCTCTGAAGGAATTCCTGGAGGATTCCCTGAATTCCTGGTGCAATCACTGATGAAAATCTCGGAGAAATCCCTGAAGGAATTCGTGGAGGAGTTCCTGGAGGAATCCCTGAATTCCTCGAGTAATCTCCGGAGGAATTCCTGGATTAATCCCCGGAGGAACTCCTGAAAGAATCCCCGGAGGAACTCCTTAAGGAATCCCCGGAAGAATTCCTGAAGGAATCCTCGCTGGAACTCCTGGAGGAATCCCCGAAACAACTCCTGGAGGAATCCCCGGATCAACTCCTGGAGGAATCCCCGGAGCATTTCCTGGAGGAATCCCCAGAGAAATTCCTGGAGCAATTCCCGATGGAATTTCTGGAGCAATTCCCGGAAAAATTTCTGGAGCAATCCACGGATGAATTGCTGGAGAAATTTCTGGAGGAATCTGCGATTGAATTTCTGTGGAATCCCTGAAGGAATTCCTGGAACAATCCCTGAAGGAAATCCCGGAGGAATCCCTGAAGGAATTTCTGGAGGAATCCCTGAATTCCTGGAGGAAACACTGAAGGAATTCTTGAAAGATTTACTGAAGGAATTCCCGGAGGTATCCCTGAAGGAATTCCTCGAGAAATCATTGAAGGAATCCCTGAAAAAATCCTGTCCTTGAAGGCAATCCTGGAGGAATCCCTGAAAAAAAAAATCCTTGAGGAATCCCTGAAGGAATTTCTGGAGGAATCGCTGTAGAAATTTCTGGAAGAATCTCTGAAAAAATATCCTGGAGGAATCCCTGGAGGAATTTCCGGAAGAATCTCCGAAGGAATTCTTGGAGGAATCCCTGAAGGAGCGCCTGAAGGAATCCCCGAAGGAATTCTTAGAGGAATCGAAGAAACTTCTAGAGGAATTCCCGAAGTAAATCCTGCTAAAAATCCCGGATAGAATTCCCCGAGAAATCTCCGAATAAATTCCTGGAGAGAAATCCATGAAGGAATTCCTGGAGGAATTCTCGGAGCAACTTCTGGAGGTTTACTCGGTGGAACTCCTGAAGGAATCCCCGGAGGAACTCCTGGAGGAACTTCTGGAAGATTTCCCGGAGCAACTCCTGCAGGAATCCTCGGTGGAACTCCTGAAGGAATCCCCGGAGGAATTCCTGGAGGAATCCCCTGAGGAACTCATGGTGGAATCCCCGGAGGAACTCCTAGAGGAATCCCCGGAGGAACTCTTGGAGGAATCCCCGGAGGAACCCCTGGAGGAATCCCCGGAGCAACTCCCGGAGGAATTCCCGAAGGAATTTCTGGATGAATACCCGGAGGAATTTCTGGAGCAATTCCCTAAGGAATTTCTGGAACAATTCCCGAAGTACTCCCTGAAGGAATTCCTGAAGAAATCCCTGGATAAATCACCGGAGGAATTCCTGGAGGAATCCATGAAAAAAATCCTGGAAGTATTTCTGATGGAGTTTCTGGAGGAATCTCCGATTGAATCCCTGACGGAATTCCTGGAACAATTCTTGAAGGAGTTCCTGGAGGAGTCACTGAAGGAATCCCTTGATTCCTGGTGGAATCACTGAAGGAATTCTCGGAGGAATCCCTGAAGGGATTCTTGGAGGAATCCCTGGAGGAATTCCTGGAGGAATCCTTGAATTCCTCGAGGAATCACTGAAGGAAACGCTGAAAGAATCCCTGAAAAAAAATCTAGAGGTATCTGTGTAAGAAATCCTGGAGGAATCCCTGATAGAATTCCTGGAGGAATTCCCGGATCTCCGAAGGAATTTCTGGAGGAATCCCCGAAGGAACTCCTGAAGGAATCTCCGAAGGAATTCCAAGAGGAATCGAAGAAATTTCTAGAGAAATTCCCGAAGGAAATCCTGAAAGAATCCCCGACGGAATACCTGGAGGAATCCCCGAATAAATTCCTGGAGTAATCCTTGAAATCCTGGATGAATCGAAGAAACTGCTTGAGGAATTCCCGAAAGAAATCTTGGAAGAATCCCCGATGGAATTCCAGGAGGAATCCCCGAATTGCTGGAGGATTCGTCGAAGGAATTCCTGCAGAAATCCCCGATGGAAATAATGGAGGAATCGAAAAATCTGCTAGAGTAATTCCTTAAGTAAATCCTGGAAGAATCCCGATGGAATTCCTGGAGAAATCACCGAATGAATTCCTGGAAGAATCCCCGAAAGATTTCCTGGAGGAATCCCCGAAGGAATCGCTGGAAAAATCACCGAAGGAATTCCTGGAGAATCCACGATTTTACAAATTTAGACATCTTTCTAAAACAATTTTTCTCCACACTTATTTTCCTTGATTGTTACAAGTCCCGACATCCGATACAGCGGTAGATTCCGGCAACAGCTCACGGCAGAGTTCCTGTGATTGCTCCTTTGATCACCATCGGGAAGTTATGATTAGATTCTGGCAGAAATTTTAAGTAATAGAAATTTAACAGCAGCTGCGGCCGGCATGTTGTTTACATCTCGTACACAACCCGCGAACAGTGCGAGCCTGTCAAGTCACTGAAATGTCACTTTAACTTGCGGAATAATTGGTCAGGCTATTATTCCCACAAGGAAAAAGTGACAACTGGTTTGATCGACACAATCATCACCATCATCATTGATCATCAAGTTCGTCGATTTTTCCGTTCCAGCTGAGTACCGCTCAAGAAATTTCGACAGAAAATCGTTTCTTGACCGTTTCTTGTCCTATCTTTTTACACAGTACTTACGAAGTGAGTATCACCCCTTAAGCCTAGTACTCAGATGGCAAGAAATGAGGTCAAGGAAAAAAGTGCATTTTTACCAAAGTAATTTTGACAGTCGATCTTGAGAGAAAAAAAAGAAAAAAATCGACGAAACTCTTTGTTTACCAATCTGACTGACTTGGAATGAAACCGGGACAATCGGCAAGAACAAGCGAACTCCCCTACCAGGAGCAGGCATGAATCTACTGATCTGGACGGCAGCAAACTGGAAGATTGACCAGCAATCCGAGGCGCTCCAGCTCTATTTGACCGGTGATAATCTGAGCGGGCCAACTAGCTGTTTGCTGCAACCGGACACGATAAGTTTTTGAAAACATCTAGCTGCTGGAAAATGGTATGATTTCGATTTTGAAAAGGAAATGCTTCGGGTATTCAGGAAATCCACCGGCGCTTCCTCCAAGGATTCCTAAGGAGTTCCTCCAGGAATTCCGTC
The DNA here is from genome assembly GCF_035046485.1 of Aedes albopictus. Taxonomy (NCBI): domain Eukaryota; kingdom Metazoa; phylum Arthropoda; class Insecta; order Diptera; family Culicidae; genus Aedes; species Aedes albopictus. Next base: position 249,508,531 of record NC_085136.1, read on the forward strand.
GAGGATTCCTCCAGAAATTTCTTCGGTGATTCCTCCAGCAATTTGTGTAGAAATAACTCCAGGATATCCTCCGGAGATTCATCTTTAAAGTCCTGCTAGAATTCCTCCAGAAGTTCTTCCGGGAATTCCTCCTAGGATTCCTTCGGAAATCTATCTGGAGATTCCTTCAGAAATTCTACCAGGAATTCCTTCGGGGATTCCTCCAGGAATTCCTTCGGGGATTCCTCCAGGAATTCCTTCGGGGATTCCTCCAGGAATTCCTCCAGGGATTCCTCCAGGAATTCTTCCAGGGATTCCTCCAGGAATTCCTCCAGGGATTTCTCCAGGAATTCCTCCAGGGATTCCTCCAGGAATTCCTCCAGGGATTCCTCCAGGAATTCCTCCAGGGATTCCTCCAGGAATTCCTCCAGGGATTCCTCCAGGAATTCCTCCAGGGATTCCTCCAGGAATTCCTCCAGGGATTCCTCCAGGAATTCCTCCAGGGATTCCTCCAGGGATTCCTCCAGGAATTCCTCCAGGGATTCCTCCAGGAATTCCTCCAGGGATTCCTCCAGGAATTCCTCCAGGGATTCCTCCAGGAATTCCTCCAGGGATTCCTCCAGGAATTCCTCCAGGGATTCCTCCAGGAATTCCTCCAGGGATTCCTCCAGGAATTCCTCCAGGGATTCCTCCAGGAATTCCTCCAGGGATTCCTCCAGGAATTCCTCCAGGGATTCCTCCAGGAATTCCTCCAGGGATTCCTCCAGGAATTTCTCCAGGAATTCCTCCAGGGATTCCTCCAGGAATTCCTCCAGGGATTCTTCCAGGAATTCCTCCAGGGATTCCTCCAGGAATTCCTCCAGGGATTCTTCCAGGAATTCCTCTAGGGATTCCTCCAGGAATTCCTCTAAGGATTCCTCCAGGAATTCCTTTAGGAATTCCTCCAGGGATTCCTCCACGAATTCCTCTAGGGATTCCTCCAGGAATTCCTCCAGGGTTTCCTCCAGGAATTCCTCTAGGGATTCCTCCAGGAATTCCTCTAGGGATTCCTCCAGGAATTCCTCTAGGGATTCCTCCAGGAATTCCTCTAGGGATTCCTCCAGGAATTCCTCTAGGGATTCCTCCAGGAATTCCTCTAGGGATTCCTCCAGGAATTCCTCTAGGGATTCCTCCAGGAATTCCTCTAGGGATTCCTCCAGGAATTCCTCTAGGGATTCCTCCAGGAATTCCTCTAGGGATTCCTCCAGGAATTCCTCTAGGGATTCCTCCAGGGATTCCTCCAGGAATTCCTCCAGGGATTCCTCCAGGAATTCCTCCAGGGATTCCTCCAGGAATTCCTCCAGGGATTCCTCCAGGAATTCCTCCAGGGATTCCTCCAGGAATTCCTCCAGGGATTCCTCCAGGAATTCCTCCAGGGATTCCTCCAGGAATTCCTCCAGGCATTCCTCCAGGAATTCCTCCAGGGATTCCTCCAGGAATTCCTCCAGGGATTCCTCCAGGAATTCCTCCAGGGATTCCTCCAGGGATTCCTCCAGAAATTCCTCCAGGGATTCCTCCAGGGATTCCTCCAGGAATTCCTCCAGGAATTCCTCCAGGGATTCCTCCAGGAATTCCTCCAGGGGTTCCTCCAGGAATTCCTCCAGGGATTCCTCCAGGAATTCCTCTAGGGATTCCTCCAGGAATTCCTCCATGGATTCCTCCAGGAATTCCTCTAGGGATTCCTCCAGGAATTCCTCTAGGGATTCCTCCAGGAACTCCTCCAAGGATTCCTCCAGGAATTCCACCAGGAATTCCTCCAGGGATTCCCCCAGGAATTCCTCCAGGCATTCCTCCAGGAATTCCTCCAGGGATTCCTCCAGGAATTCCTCCAGGATTCCTCCAGAGATTCCTCCAGGAATTCCTCCAAAGATTCCTCCAGGAATTCCTCTAGGGATTCCTCCAGGAATTCTTCTAGGGATTCCTCCAGGAATTCCTCTAGGGATTCCTCCAGGAATTCCTCTAGGGATTCCTCCAGGAATTCCTCTAGGGATTCCTCCAGGAATTCCTCTAGGGATTCCTCCAGGAATTCCTCTAGGGATTCCTCCAGGAATTCCTCTAGGGATTCCTCCAGGAATTCCTCTAGGGATTCCTCCAGGAACTCCTCCAAGGATTCCTCCAGGAATTCCACCAGGAATTCCTCCAGGAATTCCACCAGGAATTCCTCCAGGAATTCCACCAGGAATTCCTCCAGGGATTCCTCCAGGGATTCCTCCAGGAAATCCTCCAGGGATTCCTCCAGGAATTCCTCCAGGGATTCCTCCAGGAAATCCTCCAGGGATTCCTCCAGGAATTCCTCCAGGGATTCTTCCAGGAATTCCTCCAGGGATTCCTCCAGGAATTCCTCCAGAGATTCCTCCAGGAATTCCTCCAGGGATTCCTCCAGGAATTCCTCCAGGAATTCCTCCAGGGATTCCTCCAGGAATTCCTCCAGGGATTCCTCCAGGAATTCCTCCAGGGATTCCTCCAGGAATTCCTCTAGGGATTCCTCCAGGAATTCCTCTAGGGATTCCTCCAGGAATTCCTCCAGGTATTCCTCCAGGAATTCCTCCATGGATTCCTCCAGGAATTCCTCTAGGGATTCCTCCAGGAATTCCTCTAGGGATACCTCCAGGAATTCCACTAAGGATTACTCCAGGAATTCCTTTAGGAATTCCTCCAGAGATTCCTCTAGGGATTCCTCCAGAAATTCCTCTAGGGATTCCTCCAGGAATTCCTCTAGGGATTCCTCCAGGAATTCCTCTAGGGATTCCTCCAGGAATTCCTCCAGGAATTCCTTAGGAACTCCTCCAAGGATTCCTCCAGGAATTCCACCAGGAATTCCTCCAGGGATTCCTCCAGGGATTCCTCCAGGAAATCCTCCAGGGATTCCTCCAGGAAATTCTCCAAGGATTCCTCCAGGAATTTCTTCGGGAATTTTTCCAGGAATTCTTTCGGGGATTCCTTCTGAGATTTCTCTAGCAATTCCTTCAGGAGCTTATTCATGAATGCTTCCGGAATATCTTTAGGAATACCTTAAGGAATTTCTTCGAGAATTTTTCCTGAAATCTCCCCCGGGATGTCCGCAGGAATTTTTCCAAAATTTCTCCAGAAATTCCAGGAATCCAGGGATGCCTCCAGGAATTCCTCCAGGAATTCCTCCAGGGATTCCTCCAGGAATTCCTGCAGGGATTCCTCTAGAAATTCCTGCAGGGATTTCTCCAGGAATTCCTCCAGGGATTCCCCCAGGAATTCCTCCAGGGATTCCCCCAGGAATTCCTCCAGGGATTCCTCCAGGAATTCCTCCAGGGAATCCTCCAGGAATTCCTCCAGGAATTCCTTCAGGGATTCCTCCAGGAATTCCTCCACTGATTCCTCCAGGAATTTCTCCAGGGATTCCTCCAGGAATTCCTCCAGGAATTCCTCCAGGGATTCCTCCAGGAATTCCTCCAGGGATTCCTCCAAAAATTCCTCTAGGGATTCTTCCAGGAACTCCTCCAAGGATTCCTCCAGGAATTCCACCAGGAATTCCTCCAGGAATTCCACCAGGAATTCCTCCAGGGATTCCTCCAGGGATTCCTCCAGGAAATCCTCCAGGGATTCCTCCAGGAATTCCTCCAGGGATTCCTCCAGGAACTGCTCCAGGGATTCCTCCAGGAATTCCTTCAGGGATTCCTCCAGGAATTCCTCCAGAGATTCCTCCAGGGATTCCTCCAGGAATTCCTCCAGGGATTCCTCCAGGAATTCCTCCAGGGATTCCTCCAGGAATTCCTCCAGGAATTCCTCCAGGGATTCCTCCAGGGATTCCTCCAGAAATTCCTCCAGGGATTCCTCCAGGAATTCCTCCAGGAATTCCTCCAGGGATTCCTCCAGGAATTCCTCCAGGGATTCCTCCAGGGATTCCTCCAGGAATTCCTCCAGGGATTCCTCCAGGAATTCCTCCAGGAATTCCTCCAGGGATTCCTCCAGGAATTCCTCCAGGGATTCCTCCAGGAATTCCTCCAGGTATTCCTCCAGGAATTCCTCCAGGTATTCCTCCAGGAATTCCTCCATGGATTCCTCCAGGAATTCCTCTAGGGATTCCTCCAGGAATTCCTTTAGGAATTCCTCCAGAGATTCCTCTAGGGATTCCTCCAGAAATTCCTCTAGGGATTCCTCCAGGAATTCCTCTAGGGATTCCTCCAGGAATTCCTTAGGAACTCCTCCAAGGATTCCTCCAGGAATTCCACCAGGAATTCCTCCAGGGATTCCTCCAGGGATTCCTCCAGGAAATCCTCCAGGGATTCCTCCAGGAAATTCTCCAAGGATTCCTCCAGGAATTTCTTCGGGAATTTTTCCAGGAATTCTTTCGGGGATTTTTTCTGAGATTTCTCTAGCAATTCCTTCAGGAGCTTATTCATGAATGCTTCCGGAATATCTTTAGGAATACCTTAAGGAATTTCTTCGAGATTTTTTCCTGAAATCTCCCCCGGGATGTCCGCAGGCATTTTTCCAAAATTTCTCCAGAAATTCCAGGAATCCAGGGATTCCTCCAGGGATTCCTCCAGGAATTCCTCCAGGAATTCCTCCAGGGATTCCTCGAGGAATTCCTGCAGGGATTCCTCCAGAAATTCCTGCAGGGATTTCTCCAGGAATTCCTCCAGGGATTCCCCCAGGAATTCCTTCAGGGATTCCTCCAGGAATTCCTCCACTGATTCCTCCAGGAATTTCTCCAGGGATTCCTCCAGGAATTCCTCTAGGAATTCCTCCAGGGATTCCTCCAGGAATTCCTCCAGGGATTCCTCCAGGAATTCCTCTAGGGATTCTTCCAGGAATTTCTCCAGGGATTCCTCCAGGAATTCCTCCAGGGATTCCTCCAGGAATTCCTCCAGGGATTCCTCCAGGAATTCCTCCAGGGATTCCTCCAGGAATTCCTCCAGGGATTCCTCCAGGAATTTCTCCAGGGATTCCTCCAGGAATTCCTCCAGGGATTCCTCCAGGGATTCCTCCAGGAATTCCTCCAGGGATTCCTCCAGGAATTCCTCCAGGGATTCCTCCAGGAATTCCTCCAGGAATTCCTCCAGGGATTCCTCCAGGAATTCCTCCACTGATTCCTCCAGGAATTTCTTCAGGGATTCCTCCAGGAATTCGTTCGGTTGTTAATACAGCAATTCCTTTGGAGATTTCTCCAGAAATTCCTAGAGGGATTCCTAGAGACATCGAGGAAGATACTTCTTGAAAAGTCCAGGGGGAATTTCTGGAGGAATTCCTTGAAGAATTCCTGGAAGAATTCCTGGAGGAATTCCTTGAAGAATTCCTGGAAGAATTCCTGGAGGAATTCCTGGAGGAATTCCGGAAGGAATTTCCGGAAGAATTCCTGGAGAGATTTCTGGAAGAATTCCTGGAGGAATTCCTGGAAGAGTTCCTGGAGGAAGACCTGGAAGAATTCCTGAAGGAATTCATGGAAGAATACCTGGAGGAATTCCTAGAAGAATACCTGAAAGAATTCCTGGAAGAATTCCTGGAGGAATTAACGATAGAATTCCTGGAGGAATTCCTGGAAGAATTCCTGGAAAAATTCTTGAAGGAATTCCTGGAGGAATTCCTGGAAGAATTCCTAGAGGAATTCCTAGAAGAATTCCTGGAGGAATTCCTGGAAGAATTCCTGGAAGAATTCCTGGAAGAATTCCTTGTAGAATTCCTGGAGGAATTGCGGGAGAAATTTTCGGGAGGAATTGGGGGAGGAATTTTCGGAAGAATTCCTGGAGGAATTTCCGGAAGAATTCCTGGAGGATTTTCTGGAGAATTTCCTGGAAGAATTCCTGAAAGAATTCTTGGAGGAATTCTTGAAAGAGTTCCTGGAGCAAGACCTGGAAGAATTCCTGAAGGAATTCCTGGAGGAATTCCTGAAAGAGTTCCTGGAAAAAGACCTGGAAGAATTCCAGAAGGAATTGCTGGAAGAATTGCTGGAGGAATTCCTTAACGAATTACTGGCGATATCCCTGGAATAATTCTTGGAGGAATTCCTGAAAGAGTTCCTGGAGGAAGACCTGGAAGAAATCCTGGAGGAATTGCTGGAAGAATTGCTGGTGGAATTCCTTAACGAATTACTGGAGGTATCCCTGGAAGAATTCCTTGAAGAATTCCTGGAGAAATTCCTTGAAGAATTCCTGGAGGAATATCCGGAAGAATTCCTGGAGAGATTTGTGGAAGAATTCCTGGAAGAGTTCCTGGAGGAAGACCTGGAAGAATGCCTGAAGGAATACCTGGAGGACTTCCTGGAAGAATTCCTGGAGAAATTAAGGTTGAAGAATTCGTCATTGATATCATCGTCATCATTGATATTTCGAAAGCAGTTTTCTCGTTCAAAACACAAATATTCGTTATGAAAATGTATTCACTGCATTCCACTCTCCATCTGAAATACAGTGAATACATTTTCATAACGAATATTATGTGTTTTGAACGAGAAAACTGCTTCCAAAATATCAATGTTGACGGTTATATCAATGACGAATCCTTCAACCTTAATGGAAGAATTCCTGGAGGAATTCCTGGAAGAATTACTGGAAGAATTCCTGGAGGAATTCTGGGAGGAATTCGTGGAGGAATTTCTGGAAGAATTCTTGGAGAAATTCCTGGAGGAATTCCTTGAAAAGAATTCCTGGAGGAATTCCTGGAAGAATTCCTAGAGGAATTCCTGGAGGAATTTCTGGAGGAATTCCTGGAGGAATTCCTGGAGGTATCCCTGGAGGAATTCCTGAAGGAATTCCTGGGAGAACTCCTGCAGGAATTCCTTGAAGAATTCCTGGAGGAATTCCTGGAGAGATTTCTGGAAGAATTCCTGGAGGAATTCCTGGAAGAATTCGTGGAGCAATTCACGGAGGGAGGAATTTCTAGAGGAATTCCTGGAAAAATTACTGGTGGATTTCATGGAAGAATTACTGGAGGAATTCTTGGAGGAATTTCTGGAAGAGTTTCTGGAGGAATTCTTAGAAGAATTCCTGGAGGAATTCCTGGAAGAATTCCTAGAGGAATTCCTGGAGGAATTTCTGGAGGAATTCCTGGAGGAATTCCTGGAGGAATTCCTAGAGGAATTCTTGGAGGAATTTCTGGAGGATTTCCTGGAGGAATTTCTGGAGGAATTCCTGGAGGAATTTCTGGAGGAATTCCTGGAGGAATTTCTGGAGGAATTCCTGGAGGAATTTCTGGAAGAATTCCTGGAGGAATTTCAAGAGGAATTCCTGGAGGAATTACTGGAGGAATTTCTGGAAGAATTCCTGGAGAATTTCCTGGAAGAATTCCTGGAGGAATTCCTGGAAGAATTCTTGGAGGAATTCCTGAAAGATTTCCTGGAGGAAGACCTGGAAAAATTCCTGAAGGAATTCCTGAAAGAACTCCTTGAGGAATTCTTGGAAGAGTTCCTGGAGGAATATCTGGAAGAATTCCTTGAGGAATTGCTGGAAGAATTGCTGAAGGAATTCCTAAACGAATTACTGGAGGTATCCCTGGAGGAATTCTTGAATGAATTCCTGGAAGAATTCGTGGAGCAATTCCCGGAGGAATTTCTAGAGGAATTGCTGGAAGAATTACTGGTGGAATTCATGGAGTAATTCCTGGAAGAATTCCTAGAGGAATTCCTGGAAAAATTACTGGTGGATTTCATGGAAGAATTACTGGAGGAATTCTTGGAGGAATTTCTGGAAGAGTTTCTGGAGGAATTCTTAGAAGAATTCCTGGAGGAATTCCTGGAAAAATTCCTGGAGGAATTCCTAGAGGAATTCTTGGAGGAATTTCTGGAGGATTTCCTGGAGGAATTTCTGGAGGAATTCCTGGAGGAATTTCTGGAGGAATTCCTGGAGGAATTTCTGGAGGAATTCCTGGAGGAATTTCTGGAAGAATTCCTGGAGGAATTTCTAGAGGAATTCCTGGAGGAATTACTGGAGGAATTTCTGGAAGAATTACTGGAGGAATTTCTGGAAGAATTCCTGGAGAATTTCCTGGAAGAATTCCTGGAGGAATTCCTGGAAGAATTCTTGGAGGAATTCCTGAAAGATTTCCTGGAGGAAGACCTGGAAAAATTCCTGAAGGAATTCCTGAAAGAACTCCTTGAGGAATTCTTGGAAGAGTTCCTGGAGGAATATCTGGAAGAATTCCTGGAGGAATTGCTGGAAGAATTGCTGAAGGAATTCCTAAACGAATTACTGGAGGTATCCCTGGAGGAATTCTTGAATGAATTCCTGGAAGAATTCGTGGAGCAATTCCCGGAGGAATTTCTAGAGGAATTCCTGGAAGAATTACTGGTGGAATTCATGGAGTAATTCCTGGAAGAATTCCTAGAGGAATTCCTGGAGGAATTTCTGGAGGAATTCCTGGACGAATTTCTGGAAGAATTCCTGGAGGTATTCCTGGAAGAATTCCTGGAGAATTTCCTGGAAGAATTCCTGGAGGAATTCCTGAAAGAGTTCCTGGAGGAGGACCTGGAAGAATTCCTGGAGGAATTGCTGGAAGAATTCCTGGAGGAATTCCTTAACGAATTACTGGAGGTATCCCTGGAAGAATTCCTGGAAGAATTCCTGGAGGAATTCTGGGAGGAATTCCTGGAAGAATTCGTGGAGGAATTTTTGGAAGAATTCCTGGAGGAATTCCTGGAGGAATTCGTGGAGGAATTTCTGGAGGAATTTCTAGAGGAATTCCTGAAAGAATTCCTGGTGAAATTCATGGAAAAATTCCTGGAAGAATTCTTGGAGGAATTCCTGGAAGAATTCCTGGAGGAATTCCTCTAAGAATTCCTGGAGGAATTCTTTAAAGAATTCCTGGAAGAACTCCTGCAGGAATTCCTTGAAGAATTCCTGGAGGAATTCCTGGACAGATTTCTGGTAGAATTCCTGGAGGAATTCCTGGAAGAATTCGAGGAGCAATTCACGGAGGGAGGAATTTCTAGAGGAATTCCTGGAAAAATTACTGGTGGATTTCATGGAAGAGTTCCTGGAAGAATTTCTGGAGGAATTCCTGGAGGAATTTCTGGAGGAATTCCTGGAGGAATTTCTGGAGGAATTCCTGGAGGAATTTCTGGAGGAATTCCTGGAGGAATTCCGGGAACAATTCCTGGAGGAATTCCCAGAAGAATTCCTTGAGAATTTTCTGGAAGAATTCCTGGAAGAATTCTTGGAGGAATTCCTAAAAGATTTCCTGGAGGAAGACCTGGAAAAATTCCTGAAAGAACTCCTTGAGGAATTCTTGAAAGAGTTCCTGGAGGAATATCTGGAAGAATTCCTGGAGGAATTGCTGGAAGAGTTGCTGAAGGAATTCCTTAACGAATTACTGGAGGTATCCCTGGAGGAATTCTTGAAGAAATTCCTGGAAGAATTCGTGGAGCAATTCCTGGAGGAATTTCTACAGGAATTCCTGGAAGAATTACTGGTGGAATTCATGGAAGAATTCCTAGAGGAATTCCTGGAAGAATTCCTAGAGGAATCCCTGGAGGAATTTCTGGAGGAATTCCTGGACGAATTTCTGGAAGAATTCCTGGAGGAATTCCTGGAAGAATTCCAGGAGGAATTCCTGGAAGAATTCCTGGAGAATTTCCTGGAAGAATTCCTGGAGGAATTCCTGGAGGAATTCCTGGAGAAAGTTCTGGAGGAATTCCTGGAAGAATTCCTGGAGGAATTCCTGGAGGTATTCCTGGAAGAATTCCTGGAGGAGTTCCTGGAGGAATTCCTGGAAGACATCCTGGAGGAATTTCTTGAAGAATTCCTGGAGGAATTCCCGGAAGAATTCCTGGAAGAATTCCTGGAAGAATTCCTGGAGGAATTCCTGGAAGAATTCCTGGAGGAATTCCTGGAAGAATTCCTGGAGGAATTCCTGGAAGACATCCTGGAGGAATTTCTTGAAGAATTCCTGGAGGAATTCCCGGAAGAATTCCTGGAGGAATTCCTGGAAGAATTCCTGGAGGAATTCCTGGAGGAGTTCCTGGAGGAATTCCTGGAAGAATTCCTGGAGGAATTCCTGGAAGAATTCCTGGAGGAATTACTGGAAGAATTCCTGGAGGAATTACTGGAAGAATTCCTGGAGGAATTCCTGGAAGAATTCCTGGAGGAATTCCTGGAAGAATTCCTGGAGGAATTCCTGGAAGAATTCCTGGAGGAATTCCTGGAAGAATTCCTGGAAGAATTCCTGGAAGAATTCCTGGAGGAATTCCTGGAAGAATTCCTGGAGGAATTCCTGGAAGAATTCCTGGAGGAATTCCTGGAAGAATTCCTGGAGGAATTCCTGGAAGAATTCCTGGAGGAATTCCTGGAAGAATTCCAAGAGGAATTCTTGGAAAAATTCTTGGAGGAATTCCTGAATGAATTCCTGGAGGAATTCCTGAAAGAATTCCTGGAGGAATTCTTGGAAGAGTTCCTGGAGGAATTGTTGGAAGAGTTCCTGGAGGAATTCCTGGAAGAATTCGTGGAGGAATTTCTGGAAGAATTCGTGGAGGAATTTCTGGAAGAATTCCTGGAGGAATTTCTGGAAGAATTCCTGGATGAATTTCTGGAAGAATTCCAGGAGGAATTTCTGGAAGAATTCCTGGAGGAATTTCTGGAAGAATTCCTGGAGGAATTTCTGGAAGAATCAGGTGTCCCTGAGGAAATTTCTGGAAGTATCCCCGAATGAATTTCTGGAGGAATTCCTGGAAAATCTCTGAAGGAATTCCTGGATCAATCAGTGAAGGAATTCCTGGAGCAATCTCTGAAGGAATTTTTGTAGCAATCTGTGAAGGAATTCCTGGAGCAATCCCTGAATTCTTGGAACAATCCCTGAAGGAATTCCCGGATTAACCTCTGAAGGAATTCCTGGAGGATTCCCTGAATTCCTGGTGCAATCACTGATGAAAATCTCGGAGAAATCCCTGAAGGAATTCGTGGAGGAGTTCCTGGAGGAATCCCTGAATTCCTCGAGTAATCTCCGGAGGAATTCCTGGATTAATCCCCGGAGGAACTCCTGAAAGAATCCCCGGAGGAACTCCTTAAGGAATCCCCGGAAGAATTCCTGAAGGAATCCTCGCTGGAACTCCTGGAGGAATCCCCGAAACAACTCCTGGAGGAATCCCCGGATCAACTCCTGGAGGAATCCCCGGAGCATTTCCTGGAGGAATCCCCAGAGAAATTCCTGGAGCAATTCCCGATGGAATTTCTGGAGCAATTCCCGGAAAAATTTCTGGAGCAATCCACGGATGAATTGCTGGAGAAATTTCTGGAGGAATCTGCGATTGAATTTCTGTGGAATCCCTGAAGGAATTCCTGGAACAATCCCTGAAGGAAATCCCGGAGGAATCCCTGAAGGAATTTCTGGAGGAATCCCTGAATTCCTGGAGGAAACACTGAAGGAATTCTTGAAAGATTTACTGAAGGAATTCCCGGAGGTATCCCTGAAGGAATTCCTCGAGAAATCATTGAAGGAATCCCTGAAAAAATCCTGTCCTTGAAGGCAATCCTGGAGGAATCCCTGAAAAAAAAAATCCTTGAGGAATCCCTGAAGGAATTTCTGGAGGAATCGCTGTAGAAATTTCTGGAAGAATCTCTGAAAAAATATCCTGGAGGAATCCCTGGAGGAATTTCCGGAAGAATCTCCGAAGGAATTCTTGGAGGAATCCCTGAAGGAGCGCCTGAAGGAATCCCCGAAGGAATTCTTAGAGGAATCGAAGAAACTTCTAGAGGAATTCCCGAAGTAAATCCTGCTAAAAATCCCGGATAGAATTCCCCGAGAAATCTCCGAATAAATTCCTGGAGAGAAATCCATGAAGGAATTCCTGGAGGAATTCTCGGAGCAACTTCTGGAGGTTTACTCGGTGGAACTCCTGAAGGAATCCCCGGAGGAACTCCTGGAGGAACTTCTGGAAGATTTCCCGGAGCAACTCCTGCAGGAATCCTCGGTGGAACTCCTGAAGGAATCCCCGGAGGAATTCCTGGAGGAATCCCCTGAGGAACTCATGGTGGAATCCCCGGAGGAACTCCTAGAGGAATCCCCGGAGGAACTCTTGGAGGAATCCCCGGAGGAACCCCTGGAGGAATCCCCGGAGCAACTCCCGGAGGAATTCCCGAAGGAATTTCTGGATGAATACCGGAGGAATTTCTGGAGCAATTCCCTAAGGAATTTCTGGAACAATTCCCGAAGTACTCCCTGAAGGAATTCCTGAAGAAATCCCTGGATAAATCACCGGAGGAATTCCTGGAGGAATCCATGAAAAAAATCCTGGAAGTATA